>NC_037671.1:86088132-86388132 GCF_003255815.1 Theropithecus gelada | reverse complement strand
CTGTACTCTTCCCTTTCCTCCCAGAACTCCAAGCAGCACTGTCTAGAGTTGGGAAAGGGGTAATGGAAGCACTCCCTTGTCTACTGCAGCTGGTGTCTCACTGGGTCACATGCACCCAAGTCCACTGGCTCTGAGCCCAGCATGGCACCAGGACTTGCCCAGGAACTGTAGTCAGTGTGGCCTAGACTGCCTTTCAAGTTTATCAGGACCCTAGTACACTATAGCCCATGATACTGGGCCTAGCCAGAACTCAGGTTCCAACTGCTGAGATGGACAGTTCCCTTCTGGCTAGGGCTAGTCTGAATGCTCCCGCCATGGGCACTGGCTGAATTCTACCCTGTACTGCTTTATGCTGTGACAGGGCAGCACTGAATTCCAATGCAAAGTCCCAACGATCACTTTACTCTCCCTCCACCAAGAACACAGATTCTCTCTCTGTGTCACGTGGCCGCTACTGGGGCATGAGGGAAGGGTAGTATAGGCAATTAAAGACTGTCTTTCCTACCCTCTTCAGTACCTCTTTCCTTGATATGATGTTTACAAAAGGTACTGTGATTGCTCTCCTGATTTTTAGTTCTTTTATGAAGGTCCTTTCTTACGTAGATACTTGTTCAATTTGATGTTCCTGTCGGGGGATGATCACTGGAGGGTTCTATTCTGCCATCTTGCTCTGCCTCTCAATCTGGTGGTAATTTGAAGGGTGAAACATACCTTTTTTTTGTTTTGTTTTGTTTTTGTTTTTTTTGCCATAAGTAGCTTTGAGACTTTTTATGGTAAGTGGCTATATCATAGCTCCAAAATTACACACACACACACACATTTTCATTTTTTATTCAAAGGAAATATATACACACATTTATAAAGAAATGGTACATTAAAAAATCATGATACTACCCAAAGCAATCCACAAATTCAACACAATCCCTATCATAATACCAATGACATTCTTCAAGAAATAGAAAAATAATCCTAAAATTCATGTGGAACCACAAAAGACCCAGATTAGCCAAACAATCCTGAGCAAAGAGAACAAATCTGGAGATATCACACTACCTGACTTCAAAATATGCTACAAAACTATAGTAACCAAAAGAGCATGGTATTGGCATAAAAACACAGAGACCAATAGACTAGAATACAGAACTCAGAAATAAATCCACACATTTACAGCCAACTGATTTTTCAACAAAGGTGCCAAAAGCACACACTGGAGAAAGGACAGTCTCCTCAATAAATGGTGCTTGGAAAACTGGATATCCATATGCAGAAGAATGAAACTAGACCTCTATCTCTCACCTTATGTAAAAATCAACTCAAAATGAAGACTTAAATGTAAGAACCAAAATTATGAAATTACTGGAAGAAAAGAGGAGAATGCTTCAGGGCATTGGTCTGGGCAAAGATCTTTTGGATAAGACCTCAAAAGCCCAGGCAACCAAAGCAAAAATAGAGAAATGGGATTATATCAAACTAAAAAGCTTCTGCACAGCAAAAGAAACAATCAACAGAGGAAAGAGACAACCTACAGAATGGGAGAAAACATTTGCAAACTATCCATTCAGGGATTAATATCCAGAACTTACAAGGAACTCAGCTCAGCAAAAACAAAACAAAAACAACAAATAATCCAATTTTAAAAAGGGCAAATGATCTGAAGAGACATTTCTTAGAATAAAACATATAAATGGCCAAAGGTATATAAGAAATGCTCAATGTCACTAATAATCAGGGAAATGCATAATCAGCTATCATCTCATCCCAGTTAAAATGCCTATTATAAAAAAGACAAAAAACAACAAATGCTGGTGAGGATGTAGAGAAAGGGAACTTTTTTTTTTTTTTTTTTTTTTTTTTTTTTTTTGTGAGACAGAGTCTCACTGTCTCCCAGGCTGGAGTGCAGTGGCACAATCTCCGCTCACTGCAAGCTCTGCCTCCTGGGTTCATGCCATTCTCCTACCTCAGCTTCCCAAGTAGCTGGGACTACAGGCGCCTGCCACCATGCCTGGCTAATTTTTTGTATTTTTTAGCAGAGACGGGGTTTCACCATGTTAGCCAGGATGGTCTCAATCTCCTGACCTCGTAATCCACCCACCTCGGCCTCCCAAAGTGCTGGGATTACAGGCGTGAGTCACCGCGCCCGGCCCGAGAAAGGGAACTCATACACTTTTGATGGGAATGCAAGTTTGATGGGAATGCAAGTCATTATGGAAAACAGTATGAAGGCTCCTCAAAAAAACTAAAAATAGAAATACCATATGATCCAGTAATCCCGCTGCTGGGCATATATCCAAAGGAAAGGAAATTAGTATCTCAAAGAGATATCTGCACTCCTATGTTTATCACAGCACTACTCACAATAGTCAAGATATGGAAACAACCTAAGTGTCCACCAACAGGAGAACAGATAAAGAAAATGTGGTATATTTACACAATAGAATATCATTCAACCATAAAAAAGAATGAAATCCTGTCATTTACAGCAACATGGATTGAACTGGAGGACATTATATTAAATGAAATAAACAAGACACAGAAAGACAAATACCATGTTTCACTCATGTAGGAGCTAAAAGGGTTGATCCCATAGATCATGCCCATATAAGTAGGGAGGAGAATAGTGGTTACTAGAGGCTGGGAAGGGCAGTGGATAGGGACAAAATTACAGTTAGAAAGGAGGAATAAGTTCTAGTATTCTAGGGCACAGTAGGGCAACTATAGTTAACAAAAATGTATTTTATATTTCAAAATAGCTAGAGGAGAGGATTCTGAATGTTCCCAACACAAAGAAGTAGTAAACATTTGAGGTGACGGATATGCCAGTTACCCTGATTTGATCATTATACATTATATACATGTATCAAAATATTACATGTACCCCACAAATATATACATTTATTATGTATCAATAGAAAATTTTAAAAATTAAGGACACATGAAAACTCAAGTTAAAAAGAGATTCTAAAACCAGGTCCAGTGGCATGTGGCTATAGTCCCAGCTAATTGGGAGGCCAAGGCAGGAGGATTGCTTGAAACAGAAGTTTGAGGCTGCAGTGGGCTATGATCACACAAAACCAAACATCGCATGTTCTCACTCATAAGTGGGCATTGAACAATGAGAACATATGGACACAGGGAGGGGAACATCACATGCTGGGGCCTGTCGGGGGTTGGGGGACTAGGGGAGGGATAGCATTAGGAGAAACACCTAATTTAGATAACAGGTTGATAGGTGCAACAAACCACCATGGCATGTGTATACCTATTTAACAAACCTGCACGTTCTGCACATGTATCCCAGAACTTAAAGTATAATAATAATAAAAAAGAAAATCTAGAAGAAATGGATAAATTCCTAGACACATACATCCTCCCAAGACTGAACCAGGAAGAAGTTGGATCCCTGAATAGACTAATAACGAGTTCTGAAATAGAGGCAGTAATAAATAGCCTACCAACCAAAAAAAGCCCAGGACCAGACAGATTTCCAGCTGAATTCTACCAGAGGTACAAGGAGAAACTGGTACCATTTCTTTTGATATTCTTCCGAACAACGGAAAAGGAAGGACTCCTCCCTAACTCATTTTTTGAGACTAGTATCATCCTGATACCAAAACCTGGCAGAGATACAACAACAACAAAAACTACAGGCCAATATCCCTGATGAACATTGATGTAAAAATCCTCAATGCAATCCTGATGCAAACTGAATCCAGCAGCTCATCAAAAAGCTTATCCACCATGATCAGGTTGGCTTCATTCCCGGGATTCAAGGCTGGTTCAATATATGTAAATCAATAAATGTAATTCATCACAGAAACAGAACAAAAGACAAAAACCACATGATTATCTCAACAGACACAGAAAAGGCATTCCGTAGATTTCAACATCTCTTCATGTTAAAAACTCTCAATAAACTAGGTATTGATAGAACATCCCTCAAAATAATAAGTGTCATTTATGACAAACCCACAGCCAATATACTGAATGGGCAAAAGCTGGGAGCATTCCCCTTGAAAACCAGCACAAGACAAGGATGCCCTCTCTCACCACTCCTATTCAACATAGTATTGGAAGTTCTGTCAGGCAAGAGAAAAAAATAAAGGATATTCAGATAGGAAGAGAGGAAGTAAAACTGTCTGTTTCCAGACGACATGATCCTCTATCTAGAAAACCCGACTGTCTTAGCCCAAAAGCGTCTTAAGGTGATAAGCAACTTCAGCAAAGTCTCAGGATACAAAATCAATTTGCAAAAATCACAAGCATTCCTGTACACCAACAATAGACAAGCAGAAAGCCAAATCATGATATGAACTTCCATTCACAATTGCCACAAAGAGAATAAAATACCTAGAAATACAGCTAGTAAGGGAAGTGAAGGACCTCTTCAAGGAGAACTATAAACCACTGCTCAAGGAAATCAGAGAAGACACAAACGAATGGAAAAACATTCCATTCTCATGAATAGGAAGAATCAATATTGTGAAAATGGCCATATTGCTCAAAGTAACTTATACATTCAATGGTATTCCCATTAAACTACCATTGACATACTTCACATATTAGAAAAAACTACTTTAGAATTCATATGGAGCCAAAAAAGAGCCCATATAGTCAAGACAATCCTAAGCAAAAAGAACAGAGCTGGAGGCATCATGCTACCCAACTTCAAACTATACTGCAACCTGCAGCAACCAAAACAGCATGGTACTGGTACAAAAACAGACACATAGACTGATGGAACAGAATAGAGAACTCAGTAATAAAACTGCACATCTACAACCATGTGATCTTTGACAACCAATGGGGAAAGGATGCCCTATTTAATAAATGGTGCTGGAAGAACTGGCTAGCCATATGCAGAAAATTGAAACTAGACCCCTTCCTTACACCTTATACAAAAATTAACTCAAGATGAATTAAAAACTTAAATGTAAAACCCAAAACTATAAAACTATAAAAACCCTAAAGGAAAATCTAGGCAATACTATTCAGGACATAGACACAGGCAAAGATTAAATGACAAAAATGTCAAAAGCAACAGCAACAGAAGCAAAAACTGATGAATGGGATCTAACTAAACTAAAGAGCTTCTGCACAGCAAAAGAAACTATCATCAGAGTGAACAGACAGGCCACAGAATGGGAGAAAAGTTTTACAATCTATCCATCTGATAAAGGTCTGATATCCAGAATCTATAAGGAACTTAAATTTGCAAGAAAAAAACAAACAACCCCATTAAAAAGTGGGCAAAGGACATGAACAGACACTTATCAAAAGAAAACATTCATGCAACCAACAAACATATGAAAAAAAGCTCAACATCATTGATCATTAGAGAAATGCAAATCAAAACCACAATGAGATACCATCTCATGCCTGTCAGAATGGCGATTATTAAAAAGTGAAGAAACAACAGATGCTGGTGAGGCTGCGGAGAAATAGCAATGCTTTTACACTGTTAGTGGGAGTGTAAATTAGTTCAACCATTGTGGAAGACAGTGTGGTGATTCCTCAAAGACTTAAGAACCAGAAATACCTTTTGACCCAGCACTCCCATTACTCGGTATATACCGAAAGGAATATAAATTATTCTATTATAAAGACACATGCATGTGTATGTTCACTGCAGCACTATTCACAATAGCAAAGACATGGAATCAACCTAAGTACCCATCAATGGTTGACTGCATAAAGAAAATGTGGTACATATACACCATGGAATAATATGCAGCTATAAAAAGGAATGAGATCATGACTTTTGCAGGGACATGGATGGAGCTGGAAGACATTATCCTCAACAAACTAACGCAGGAACAGAAAACCAAACACTGCGTGTTCTCACTTATAAGTGGGAGCTGAACAATGAGAAAACATGGACACAGAGGGGGAACAACACACAGCGGGGCTTGTTGGAGGGGCAGGGAGAGGGAAAGCATCAGGAAAAATAGCTAATGCATGCTGGGCTTAATACCTAGGTGATGGGTTGACAGGGGCAGCAAACCACCACAGCACTCATTTACCTCTGTAATAAACCTGCATGTCCTGCACATGTATCCTGGAACTTAAAATTTTAAAAGTAATAATAAATTTTAAAAATAAAAAAGAAAAGGGAGATGAAAATGCAGAGATAACAGATGCTGGATCAGGCAAATGATAAGAAAGTGGCTGCCATTGAAGCCCTAAATGATGGTGAACCACAAAAAGTCATTGACTTATTCACAGATGCCTTCAAGCTGAATCTCTTGACCATTCTGTATGCTAATGAGAGCCAGTGTCTTCAACAAATTACAGAGGCCAAATGCTGCCATCTGATACTGTAACAGAGCCATAGAAATAAATCCTGATTCAGCCCAGCCTTACAAGTGGCAAGCCTTACAAGTGGTTTTCGCACACAGACTTCTGGGCCACTGGGGAGAAGCGGCCCGTGATGTTGCCCCTTGTCTGTAAATTGGATTATGAAGATGCTGGCACAATGCTGAAAGTTCAACTTAGGGCCTAGAAAATTGCAGAACATCAGAGAAAGTATGAGCAAAATCATAAAGAGTGAGAGATCAAAGAAAAAATAGTTTAAAAGGTTCAAAAAGAGCATGAGAGAGCCCAGAAGGATCAGGAACTCAGTAGGCTCTCTTTCCCAGCTGGCTTTCCTGTGGAAAGCCCTGGTAATATTCACGGAGGAATGCCTGGAATGGCAGGAATGCCTGGACGCAATGACATTCTTAGTGAGCCAGAGGTTCTTGCAGCCATGCGGGTCCAGAAGTTATGGTGGCCTTCTAGGATGTGGCCTAGAACCCAGCAAGTATGTCAAAATACCGGTACAATGGAAAGGTTACAAATCTCATTAGTAAATTGTCAGCCAAATTTGGAGGTCAGGCATAATACCCATCTGATTAAAAAAAAAAAAAAAAAAAAGCCCTTGGTGAAGGAAGCGCAACCTGGACCATCTAATGGATGTTGCAATAATACAAACCACTCTACCTCTGACTTTCTCATCAAGAGAGCTGGGGTGCTTCGAGGATAATCCCTACCCCTCTACCCCAAATGCAGCTGAAGCATTTTACAGTGGTTTGCCATTAGGGTATGCATTCAGATAATGTTTTCCTACTAGGAATTACAAACGTTAAACACTTTTTAAACCTTAAAAATATTTAAAACAAATTTTAAAAGTCTCTTGGATTCTTTTTAAAAATTAGATATTAATAATAGCTTTGCAATGTAAAATGGAAACTCTTTGTGAGTATAACTAACAAACATAAACAGCCTGTAGTCTAAAGAAGAAATGCTAAAGAGAATTAGAAAATATTCAGAACCGGCCGGGCGCGGTGGCTCAAGCCTGTAATCCCAGCACTTTGGGAGGCCGAGATGGGCGGATCACGAGGTCAGGAGACCGAGACCATCCTGGCTAACACGGTGAAACCCCGTCTCTACTAAAAAATACAAAAAACTAGCCGGGCGAGGTGGCGGGCGCCTGTAGTCCCAGCTACTCGGGAGGCTGAGGCAGGAGAATGGCGTAAACCCGGGAGGCGGAGCTTGCAGTGAGCTGAGATCCGGCCACTGCACTCCAGCCTGGGCGGCAGAGCGAGACTCCGTCTCAAAAAAAAAAAAAAAAATATTCAGAACCGAACTATGATGAAAATAACTATGTTTAAAAGTATGCTGCAGAAACATGGATGTAGCTGGAGGCCATTATCCTGAGCAAATTAATGCAGGAACAGAAAACCAAATACCATATGTTCTCACTCAAAAGTGGGAGCTAAACACTGGACACTCATGGACATCAAGATGGCAACAATAGATAGTGGGGGCTACTAGAGTGGGGAGGGAGAGAGGGGGGCAAGGGCGGAAAAACTGTTGGGAGCTATGCTCACTACCTGGGTGACAAGATCAATCATACCCCAAACCTCGGCTTCATGCTTATAATAAACCCATGTAACAAACATGCACATGTGCCCCCTGAATCTAAAATAAAGGTTGTAATTATTTTTTAAAAACTTAAGTGACATACAACTCTCATAGTATAGTAAAAAGGAAATGTATTGCATTAAGTTAAAAAGAAAGGCTAAAAACTAATGAGCTAAGCATCTATCTTTAAAAGCTAAAAAACAAATAGAATAAAATAAATGAACTAGATAAAGGAAAATAATAAAGATCAGAGATGAAAATATAAAATGAAAGCAGTCATGAAATAGGGTCAATAAAGTCAAATGCTGATTCTTTAGAAAGACTGAGAAACTAGTGCTCTGGCAAGATTGATCAAAATAAAGAGAAGGCTGAAATAAACAATATCTGGAGTTTAAAAGAGACCATAAGATAATTTAGAGATTAAGCAAATAATAAAAGGATATTGTGAAATCTTCATGAGAATAAGTTTAAAAACTTAGATGATTTGAATAAATTCCTAGAAAAATACAACTTATTCAATCTGATACAAAAGAAATAAACTACCTGGAAAAAATTCCTGTAATCACAGAAGTAGTTAAATTTATAGTTTAATTTAGCATAGTTATAATGTTTCCAACCAAAGAAGCCCAGAGAACTTTATCAGCATACATTACCAGATAATTCCAATTATACATAAATTATTTCAGAGAAAAGAAAATGTAAAACATTCATACTCATTTATAAGACATGTATAACTTTCACATCAAAACAATGGACAGTAAAAGAAAGGAAATGCATAGGTTAATTGCACTGAGGAATATAAATGTAAAACTGCCAAAGAAAAATTAAAAAGCTGAACTCAAGAATGTATTTTTTAAATAAATAAACCATACCAAGTTGGATTGATCCCAGGAATGCAAAGTTGGCTTAATTTTAGAAATAATATAATTCACCACATTAGCAGATTAAAGGATAAATGCCAATCGCTCATCTCAAAAGATGCAGAAACAGTATTTGATACAATTCAATAATTATTCATATAAAAAACTCTCAGCAAATGAGATTAGAGAGGAAATCCTTAAGAAAACGAAATCCACAAAAAGCTACAATGAGCACTGCAATTATGAAATATCAGAAAATTATTTGGGGGGATAAGAAGACAAAGCTACCCAATTTCGCTACCTCTATTTAATACTATACTAGAGTTGCTTGTCAATGTAGGAAGATAAGACAAAAGTAGAGTATAATGACATCTACAGCCCTCCACAGTACAGACTGCAACATTAGCTAGTGCTCACTGTACTCTCTAATGGTGAAACAACAGACTACAGGAGACTGAATTGTATCTGCCTCTATTTTCAGTCTGAAGTCCAACTTTTACTTATCAAAAAAAGAAAGAAAGAAAAAGCAGGAAGAGTTTTTAATCCTTAAAAAATATCAATATAAAATTATAGCAAAAAAGGAAGCGGAATGTAACACATCCTGAACAATTTGCAGCAGCAGCAGCAGAATAAAAAAGTATTTCATTTAGTTGATTTACTGTGGTTGTTGATTGTTCTCTAGTCTCACGATGACGGAAGTTGCACGGTTTTTCAATGGGACCTAGAAGCTGCTGGAGGTTCTCCTGGCAGCAACCCCATGCAAACCAAAAATCTGGAAATCTTTTTACCACTCCAAGATCTGAGGGTGACATATTTTGGAAGGATCTGCAATGTTCCATTGTAAGTGTGACAAAAACTGACAATCAGGAAGCTTATGTACTCAGTGACAGTAGCACGTTTATCTCCAAGAGACGTTTTATTTGGAAGACATATGGGACCAACTTTTGCTGAAAGCACTGGTTCACCTGTTGAAGCCTGCTAGGGATTACAGCGGATTTGGCTCAATGAAAAGCTTCTCTTATTTGCCTGAAATTTCATGAAGCCTTCTCACCAAGTGTGCCCACACCAGAATTTCCAGGAAGAAACAGTTTCTTAATATAATTTTCCCAAGTGGAATAGCATATTGTATGGAATGTGTGAATTCTGACTGTTGGTACTTGTACATACTCTGGATTTCCCAGAGAATCTGGCAAGCAAACAGATTAAACCCTGGAAATTTTGATAGTGAGCTTGACCAAGCAGTTATGAATCAGTCCTACATGAAAGATGGCATCACTACAAAGGATGTCACTCATGAGAGTGGAAATAGTGACCTAATACTAGGTTCTGCCACACTGTTAAATCCTTGTGGGTATTCAATCAATGGAATGAAATCGGATGGAATTTACCAGACTATTCACATCACTCCAGAAACATAATTTTTTTATGTTAGCTTCAAAACAACCTTAAGTCAGACCTTTTATGATGACCTGGCTGGGAAAGTTGTGGAAGTCTTTCATGCAGGAAAATTTGTGCTACCTTGCTTGTAAATCATAGTTTTAAATGTCACACACTACTTTCTTTGCCCCTAGAATATGGAAGGTTTTAAATGTCCTGATTGCCAGAGTACTATGTTCAATGATTACAATTTTGTTCTTAGCGGTTTTGCTAAGAAGCAGCCAACAGCAGAGCTGATTAAGAAAAATGAAGAAAAAATGCAAAATGAAAACACCCATAGAAGGGTGATGGTTGCTTTCTAGAGACTGATACCCTAGGGTCATGCTTTCTGTAACCACCACCTTGTCATTGTAAAAAGCCCCACATGGGCCGGGCACGGTGGCTCACGCCTGTAATCCCAGCACTTTGGGAGGCCCAGGCGGGTTGACCACGAGGTCAGGAGATCGAGACCATCCTAGCTAACACGGTGAAACCCTGTCTCTACTAAAAATACAAATAAATTAGCTGGGCGTGGTGGCGGGCGCCTGTAGTGCCAGCTTCTCTGGAGGCTGAGGCAGGAGAATGGTGTGAACCCGGGAGGCGGAGCTTGCAGTGAGCCGAGATCGTGCCACTGCACTCCAGCCTGGGCGACAGAGCAAGACTCTGTCTCAAAAAAAAAGAAAAAAAAAAAAGCCCCACATGTGCTATAGTTTAATCATTTTGAATTTTATGCATTAGTATATCAAAGAGCTACATACTATATCTTCCATGTATACGCTCTTCCTTGTTTAAGTATTCAGTACACTCTTGCTGTGAAAATGGAGTGCTTGTAGAAAAAACAAACAAACCTTTTACTATATGAAACTTTGTAACACTTGTGAAAGCAGTTCAGCTTGGTTTATGCATAGTGTAATATTTCTCCAAGTACCACCCAAAATTCCCCACAGAACTGTCATCCTCATTAGGCGCTGGCCTCAGCCTTACCACTGGGGACATTACATTGCTGCCAGAATTTTACATCCAATTTACCTCTATTTTCTAGATATTCTCTACTTATGTTATCAAAACCACTTTCTACTTCATACAGATGCTTTCTGCAATAGCAATTAAAATTTTCCATCTATGAGTTGAGTCTTAAGAAAATGATTGCAATTATTCATTTTGCATATTACGATTTTAACATTATCGCTCCCTGCATTTGCAGTCCTCTGATTTATTTCCTCACCAGGATGCCCCCCACTCCCCACAACAACACTCACCTCCTGTAATAAAGCAATATAGCGTTAAAAAAATACAAAGTCTAGGGGAAAGAATTATTATTTGCATATATTGTGATGGCCCACATTAAAAAAAAAAACAACTAACAGACTCTAAATATCAATAGACTGTCAAATATCAATTATTAGAATTAGTAAGGGAGTTTATTAAGGTTGCTGAATATAAAATCAATATGCAGAAATAAACTGTATTTCCATAATATAAGCAATAATGAACTAAAATTCAATCCTAAGCATCAACAGCATTTAAAATAGCAACAAAAAATATGAAGTCCCTACAAATAAATCTAACCAAAAAATGTGCAATTCTTTGATAGGAAATATTACAAAACTACATTGATGCTTTGGACAGGGAGACTCAATGTTGTAAAAATGTCCATTCTTCTCTTACTAACCTACATATACAAGGCAATTTCAATCAGAATTCCTTCAAGGGTTTTTAATGGAATTTCATTATGTACTTCTCAAATTTATAAAAGTAAAAAGTCTAGTACAGACAAGACTTTTCAGAGAAGAAAGAATGTGAAAATTTACTCTACCAGATATCAAGACTTATAAAGCTATTGAAGACATCAATACAGGAATTTTTTAAAAATTGAGTAACTGAACATAATAGAGAGTGCAAAAATAAGCCTGTGGTTATTGATAAGACACTGTAGATCAGTGAGGAAAGGAGAGACTATTAAACAAATGGTCTACAACAATTTCACTACAAATGGGAAAAAAATAAAATTGGTTCTTTACCTCCCACCACAAACAAAAATAAAATCCAAGTGAACTAAAGGCTCTACATAATAGACAAAATACATTTCTTTTTTTAAAAAAAAGGTAAGAATATTTTTGTGACCTCAGAATACATAAGAACTTCTTAAACAAGACATGAAGAAAAAATGACACATTACACATTAAAATGGAAGACTTGTTCATCAAGAGATACCACAAAAAGAATGAAAACATAAGCCACAAACTGAGAAAACATATCCTCAAAACATATATTTAACAAAGAATTCATATCCAAAATATAATTTTGAAAAAACACTTCCTGCAAATCACTAAGATAAAGAGAAATCAACGAACAGAAAATTGGGCAAAATGAAGTTGTTTCACAGATATATATTATTTAGGAATACATACATGAATGGCAAAAATTCAACTACTATTTTAGAAATAAGTAGAGAATAAAATATAACTAAATCCATCAAGTTTTATGAAGGCATAATTAATGAAACTACTATAGGAAAAAAACACTATGAAAATGGTATTTTTATTGAGGGGACAATTCAGTACAATAAATATATAAATTCTCCCACAAATTATTTCATTAGTTTAATGCAATTCCAGTTAAAATTCCAGTAAGATTTTTTGGGGAAACTTAGCAAATTCATTAAGAAACTTACATGGAAAATTTTGAAAACTAAAAGGCAAAGAAGAGAGCCTCCTTATCAGATAATAAAATATGTTATAAAGCAATAGTAATTAAAGCAGTGTGGCATTAGGATAGAGATAAATAGACCAATGCAATGGAATAGAAAGCCTAGAAATAAACCTATTTCATATGAAAGTTGTTAATGCAATAGAGGTGCATCATATTTTGTGGGAAATACACTTACATTATTTAGTAAATCGTATTAGGAAAACTGGCTTACTACATGAAGAAAAATAACGTTAGAATCCTTTATTATCTCCAAATAGACTAAAGATCTCAGTGTAAAAAATAAATTGTGTGAAAGTTGTCAGAATCAAAATGGTGTCACTTGTGTTAAAAACTCTGACAAACAGAGCCAGGGACGGCCAGGAAGGAAGGGCTCCCATGGCAAATCCCTTTTTAAAATTATCAAAAAGACTCTCCAAAAAACACAATCCTGCACAAAGGTCACCACAACCTTACACAGAAAAAATATTTCTGTGATGACATCTGCCCAGCAACTGCCTGTCCAACCAAGCCAAGGATAATTATTATTATTATTTTTTTGTGAGACAGAGTCTCGCTCTGTTGCCAGGCTGGAGTGGAGTGGTGTGATCTCGGCTCGCTGCAACCTCCGACTCTCTGGTTCAAGCAATTCTCCTGCCTCAGTCTCCCAAGTAGCTGGGAATACAGGCACGCGCCACAACGCCCAGCTAATTTTCATATTTTTAGTAGAGACAGGGTTTCACCATGTTGACCAGGATAGTCTCGAACTCCTGACCTTATAATCCACCCACCTCAGCCTCCCAAAGTGCTGGGATTACAGGCATAAGCCACCACGCCTGGCCAGGATAATTATCTTCAACAATTATGTAATCCTCCTAACTTTTCCCTTAACAGACTTTGTCTTTCTTTACCTCTCTGAATACACACATAGTTTACTATGGTAAGTGTATTCCCATTGCAGTGCCTTGTCCTGAGCAAATATCATTTTCTTTTAGAGAGTATCTGTTATTTAGATTGACAATTTAAAAAGAAGAAAATGGGCTGGATGTGGTGGCTCACGCGTGTAATCCCAGCACTTTGGGAGGCTGAGGCAAGAGGATTGCTTGAGCCTAGGAGTTCAAGACCAGCCTGAGCAACAAAGTGAGGCACCGTCTCTAGAAAAACTAAAAAAAAAAAAAAAAAATTATCCAGGCATGGTGGTGCATGCCTGTGGTCTCAGCTACACAAAAGCCCAAGGCAAGAGGATTGCTTGAACCCAGAAGGTCAACACTGTAGTGAGCTATGTTCATGCCACTGCACTCCAGCCTGGGCTACAGAGTGAGCCTCTGTCTCAAAAAAATAAAAATAAAATAAAAATAAAATGTAAAAGAATAATCTTAGGACAGAGAAGAATTTCTAAAATAAGATTTTTAAAAAGTACAATCTTTAAAGGAAAAAATCATTAGATACGACTACATTAAAATTAAAGATGTGTCTTCAATGAAGGATTCGACTTACAAAGTTAACAGAGAGGTGTCAGGCTGGGAAAGACATTTGCAACTTCTATAACTTAGAAAAGATTAATATTTAGAATAGAAAGGAACTGCCAATCAACAACTTAAAAACAGAAAGAGCGAATGGAAAAAAAAAAAAAAAAAAAACTGGCAAAAGTTATAAATAGGCAATGCACAGAAGGGGAAACCTGAACAGATAAATAAGAAGAAATGCTAAACTTCACTATTAGAAAAATGCACAATAAAACAGTAATAAGGGCCCAGCGCGGTGGCTCATGCCTGTAATCCCAGCACTTTGGGAGGCCAAGGTGGGTGGATCATGAGGTCAAGAGTTCAAGACTAGCCAGGCCAAGATGGTGAAACCCCGTCTCTGCTAAAAATACAAAAATTAGCCAGGCGTGGTGGTGGACGCCTGTAATCCCAACTACTCAGGAGGCTGAGGCAGAGAATTGCTTGAACCAGGGAGGCGGAGCTTGCAGTGAGCTGATATCGCGCCACTGCACTCCAGCCTGGACAACAGAGCAAGAGTCCATCTCAGGAAAAAAAAAAAAAGAAACAATAATAAGTACCATTTTAAATTCATCAAATTGGCAAATATTACAAACTGAGGTATTAACAAGTCCTCGCAGGATTATGGATAACTGACAAGCCTTATAATGAAGTTAAATTGGTACATTTTCAGAGTAACTAACCTTTTAGTGGAAATAAAAATTGTAGGCCTACCTACTATTTGGCTCACATACAGAAAGACACTGTAGACAAGACCAATTTCTCATCACAACAGGAGGAACCTAGAAGGCTCTGCAGAATAGCTTCATTGGAAAGGGGAGCTGGAGTGCTACATCAACGATGTCATCACAATGTCAGAATAACCCAATGTCAGAACACAGCACATCAGGATGTCAGAATAACAGCACCAACTGAGCTGTCCATGGTCCTGACTGCCATACTTCCCCCCACCCGCCTCAACGTCCTTAGCTTGTTTCTGATCTTCCTGCCCAAGTGTTCAGACCATCCTCTGTGCTCCACTGTCACCAGCCCAACAGTCCTCTCCCGAATTACTGGTTGGATCTCTGCTGGCCAGGTCAGTGGCACAAAGCCCACCTGCTTCATAGTTAAAATGTTGACAAAAAATAGCAAACGAGTCCGGGCGTGGTGGCTCACACCTGTAATCCCAGCACTTTGGGAGGCCAAGGTGGGTGGATCACCTGAGATCAGGAGTTCGAGACCAGCCTGGCCAACATGGTGAAACTCCATCTCTACTAAAAATACAAAAAATTAGCCAGGCGTGGTGCCGTCCGCCTGTAGTCCCAGATACTCAGAAGGTTAAGACAGGAGAATTGCTTGAATCTGGGAGGTGGAAGTTGCAGTGAGCCAAGATCACGCCACTGCACTCCAGCCTGGGCAACAGAGCAAGACTTGGTCAAAAAAAAAAAAAAAGCAAACAATAGACATTTTAAACCATGTATTTCAAAATGTTTTCATTTTAGTGAGTTTAAAAGAGAGGAACTCAACAAGAGAGAGGAGAGACAGAAAGACCACTTAAGAGATGAACAACAGGCTGGGCATGGTGGCTCATGCCTATAATCCCAATACTTTGGGTTGCCAAGGCAGGAGGATAACTTGAAGCCACAAGTTTGAGACCAGCCTGGGCAACATGGCAAGACCCTATCTCTACAAAAAAAGTTTTTTTAAAAAATTAGCCAGGCATGGTGGCACTTGCCTGTAGTCCCACTTCTTGGGAGACTGAGGCAAGAGGATCCCTTGAACCCAGGAGTTGAAGGCTACAGTGAGCTATGATTGTGCCACTGTTCTCCATCCTGGGTGACAGAGTGAGACCTTGTCTCTAAAAACAACATAAAAAGAGATGAACAATGAAAATGAGAGACAAAGAGGAAGAATGTGAGAATATATAGCATTCAAATGTGAGTTCCAAACTGGTAGAGATTTTTATCTGTTTTGTTTAATGAAATCCCTTATGCCAAGAATAATTACCAACACACAATAAGTGGCTTACTAAATAAGATGAATGAATTAATCAATAGACACAGACATACAAGAAACCCACCGCGAGATCCATTTTGTGGCCTTTCAGACTACTACAGTTTAAACCTGTTAAATTGTTTTGCAGCTCTGAGTATAAGTTACTATCCATGTTATCTGTGTTGAGCTCCTCCAATGTTAGATACAGAAATATACTGCAGCTTCAATTATTTACAAGTCAATGAAGTCCTTTGCATTCAGATTTCCCCATTTCCTAATTCATCAATTTGACTCCACATCCTGTTTTCATTATTCTTTATTTATTCCATTAGTTTTCATCTTCAGATGTGAATCCCTTTCAGACAACCTGTAAAGACCCTCAGCTGACTCTCTCTCTCTGCCTGGACTTGGGAAGCATTCTACAACAAAATACAACTTTTTAATTAACTATATTTTTAAATGTCATAATAAATTCATAAAATATTGACCCTGCTTACCTGAGAATATGGAATCAGTGTTTCAAACTGTTGATGAAGTTCCAATAGCTGAATTAACTCTGTATTTTTTTTGGCCTTTTCTCTAACTATATCAATATAATGTTCAGGATTTTCTGCAAATGAATATGCAGCATCTTTACTATTGAATGTGTAATATTTTTCTTTATATTTTAAAATTCCAATTGCTGGATTTCCTGAAAATAAAAAAAGAATTAAACATGAAATGTCTTGATCATTTATGAAATATTGTTATTCTGGCCAGGCACGGTGGCTCACACCTGTTATTCCAACACTTTGGGAGGCCAAAGCAGGCAGACCACCTGAGGTCAGGAGTTCAAGACCAGCCTGACCAACAAGGTGAAACCCCGTCTCTACTAAAAACACAAAAATTAGATGGGCATGGTGGTATGCGCCTGTAATCCCAGCTACTCAGGAGGCTGAGGCAGGAGAATAGCTTGAACCTGAGAGGCGGAGGTTGCAGTGAGCTGAGATCGTGCCATTGCACTCCAGCCTGAGTGACAGAGCGAGACTCTGTCTCAAGAAAAAAAAAAAAAGAAAAAAGAAAAGAAATATTGTTACTCTGTGTTTGTAACATACCATAGAGCCATTCCTCCACTCCTTTTTTTTTTTTTTTTTTTTACACTGTGTCCCACTCTTATCATCCTGGCTGGAGTGCAGTGGCACAATCTTAGCTCACTACAGCATCAACATCCCAGGCTCGAGGGATCCTCCTGCCTTACCCTCCCAGGTAGCTGGGACTACAGACATTTGCCACCCCACCTAGCTAACCCGTTTTTGGAGAGATGGGGTTTCACCACGTCACCCAGGCTGGTCTCAAACTCCTAGACTCAAGCGATCTGCTCCCCTCGGCCTACCAAAGTGCTGGGATTACTGACATGAGCCACCACTCCTGGCCCTTCCACTTTTTTTTTTTTTTTTGAAACAAAGTCTTGCTCTGTCACCCAGGCCAGAGTCAAGTTGCATGATCTCAGCTCACTGCAACCTCTGCCTCCCGGGTTCAAGCAATTCTCCTGTCTCAGCTTCTTGAGTAGCTGGGATTACAGGTGTGCACCACTATACCCGGCTAATTTTTGTATTTTTAATAGAGATGGGGTTTCAACAAATTGGTCAGGCTGGTCTTGAACTCCTGACCTCAGGTGATCCACCTGCCTCAGCCTCCCAAAGTGCTGAGATTACAGGCATGAGCCACCACGCTCAGCCCCTTCCACTCCATTTTTAACATATTACTTATGCTTTTTTTGCTAAGATGTTATAATTAGCATTTTAATTTATACATTTTTAAATGATATGTGAAATCCATACTAATTATATTATGTTAAAGTATGATTTTAAACTGTATTTTATGTAAAAATACTTTCCACTATTCAGATATAATAATTTTTAAAATCTTTTATGAAAAGCCACTTACTCATCTGGCAGATTTTTCAAAGCTACTTCAACTAACTACTGCAAGGTCTATGTTTAAAATAACCCAGTAAGAACTACAAACATGGGACATCTTTTCCAAAATGCAAATTTGCATATTAGCAAATATTTTTCATTGTAAAAAGATACTACATAGACTATAGATAATTAAATATCCACATAGTTTGTGGAAGTTGTATTAGAAAGAGTAACTGTCTTATTCATTTATTCTTTCATTTATCCAACAAATAGTTATTGACCATGTTCCTCGTGCCAAGCCTGAACAGATTCCCTGCTCTCAAAAAATCACAAATATATCATAGGCCACAGAGTGACAAGTGCTACATGAAAAAAGTAATAAAGGAGGTTAAACACATAGTAAAAGGAAGAAGTGTACAAGTGATATTTTAAATTGAGTGATTAGGGAAGACTGAATAAAATGAGGCAGCAAGGCAAGTAGCAACCTGGAAGGCAGAGCTTTCCAAGTAGAGTGCAAAGGCTCTGAGGTGAAAGTGGGCTTCGACTGTTCAATAGCAGCAAGAAAGCCAGAGCCACTGGAATGGAGCAAACAAGGGAAGGTGTGGTAGGCAATGAAGTCATCAGAAAAGGACCCTGACTGCTAAGCACCAGTGTTACCCTGGGATTTAAGTCATGTGGTCTCCACTCCTGAATGGAAGAAGGGAAGTTCTACAGAATTCATCTGAGGTAATGCAGGTTGCTGCTGCCCAGAAAATAATGAAGTAGAAATAATGTAGCAAGCAGAAATAGTCAGAATTCACTTATTCAGAGAGGAATCTGAAACTCATGGCCCCACAAGTTCTTCTACTTCTCTACTTTGCCCTCTTTCTTCTTAGACTTATAGCTGGGAGACCCTGGAAGGGACCATACAGACCTCCTGGTTGATCCTTTTCATTTTCCTGAGGGGAAACTGAAGTTCACAGAAGGTGTGAGATTTCATAAATGTTACCTAGTTCACTAAGGACACAGACCAGGCTCTTCTGAACCCTAGCCCATAGCTTTTCCAACCACATCATGCTTCCTCTGCCATCATGCCACATCCATGTTTCTCCTTTCCTTTCTTATTTGTGTGAAACAGGGAAGGAAGGAAGGAATGGAGAGGAGGAGGGAGGTGAGGGAGGGAGAGAGGGAGGGAGGAGAAAGAAAAGGAAACTATCTACATTCCATTGCATTTTACCTCTGCAAGGCTCTTGATTGTTTTCTCCCCAGTACCAGTGACCCTCATTGGGCCTCAGAATATTACTCTCAATTTCCCACAGTAAATATTTTGTTATTCCCATTATCAAAAATGTAATAACATTTTTTAAATGAGCCAATTGTGTGCTCTCTCTAGCCTGTATACATACAATCCCAATAGTTATTTTTAACGAAAAAATACCCAATTTTGAAATGTAACAAAAGAAATAAAGAAAAAAAAAGGAGAAAGAAGAAAAATAAGGTTAATGGTGTAAAGTAAATTAAGACACAATCTTGTCACAGTTTTCATTCTAGCCCTGGCAGGCTTTTTCTTATTCACAATTCACACAGCACTTTTTGGATAGTAATTTATTTCATCTCTATCTCTGATTTATTCTTTATTTTGGAGAAGCTCTAATAATATATACATCATAGAGAAATTTTACTTGATATTAGCCATTTCCTTATGGGGTCTAACAGAGAAATCCTGATCTATGCCAGTGAAATATAACTGTAAAGTAACAAAGAATATTTTTAAACAAACATGTCAGTCAAATAAGTGTTGCTCTTTCAGTAATTACTTTGGAAGATTATGTATTTTTAGTAATGTTGTGTAACATTTGTTTTGTTTTGTTTTTGAAAGGAAGTCTCACTTTGTTGCCCAGCTGAAGTGCAGTGAAATGATCTCTGCTCACTGCAATCTCTGCCTCCCGAGTTCAAGTGGCTCTCCTGCCTCAGCCTCCCGAGTAGCTGGGACTACAGGCATGTACCACCACGCCTGGCTAATTTTTGCATTTTTAGTAAAGACAGGGTTTCACCATGTTGGCCAGGCTGGTCTCCAACCCCTGACCTCAAGTGATCCACCCGCCTTGGCCTCCCAAAGTGCTGGGATTACAGGCATGAGCCACTGCATCCAGTCAATGTCGTGTAACATTTCTAGAATTCTTCATTGGCCATATAAGTCATCCCCTTTCAATGGTACTACAGCATCCATATTTCATAACACATATACGCTTTCCATTACTAATCACTTACAATTTCTTACTTATGTCAGTCTACCAGAGCACCTCCAAAATGAAGACTTTGTCTGGATCATCTTTGTAGATCCTTCGTTAGTTCACCATTAGAGTTCATAAAGTTTTTAAAGTGAATATTCAAGTGACAATGACAGAACTCCATATAAAGAAAAAATTGGGGAAAGGAGAGCAGTCTCATTTCCAATGATATACCTGGAAGGAGAAGACCATCTGTTGCAGCAAACGTGTAAGCACAAAATCCCCGATATTGAATTAATAGTTTATCAAAATTTGCTGTTGTTTCTGGGAAAAGCCATTCTAGTTTTCTGAAATCTGCCACATTTACTCTATCTTCTGAAATAAAGGAGAACAAGAAAAGTTTTAATTCAGTGAGAAGGTTAAATTTCCAAAATAAATCAGCAGGAGCTCATTCTAAACATTACCTTTTTATTGCTTTGTACTTTTCCCGATGGGCAAAAACTTGATATTCACAAAACCAGATTTATGAGGAAGTCTATTGAAGCAAAGAAGTACAAATGACCTCAGTGGCATGTAAAGTTTCTGGGGCAAACTTGGAGGTAGGACTTTGCTCCAGAATGAAGAACAGAAAGGAGAGGCCATTTCTGACAAGCATGCTCTGCTGCTGAGAGAAAAGCTGACTGGGGCACTTCCGAAAGTGTGTGGTGCTTCCTGCTGCTGCAGAGTAAATAACCCAAGGAGTTGAGCAGAATAGACTAGCTGCTATGTGACCCAGACAGAGATACATTGACCTCATTCAATATAGCGTTGTTCTTAATAACATGCTAGGTGGCAACATATGTTTAATATGACGCTTATAAACTAGGACTATTGCTTCTTGAAACAACAGAGAAGGTTCTGAGCAAAGACAGTCAAGAAAATGTTAACTGATTTTGATAACAAGGTGTGTAATTTTTGTTCTTTGTATTTTTAAAAATTCTTCCTACTGTTGGTTAGCTTACCTGTTTACATTTGATAAGCAAACTGAATACATTTTTACACAAATAATACCACGTATTTATAAAACATGGTTCCCGAAGTTTCTTAGCTTTCACAATCCCATGTACACTTCTATGCCTGGTTCTAAACCCAAAAAGCAGGCACCACAAATGATCTTGTGGCTACCACTAAAAGTAAATGCATAATTTATAGAAAATAAATCCTCTCTCTTTTTTCCTGATATGCCTGAAAGCCTCTAACAATGACAGTATGTGGAAGGTGTAAATGAAATTCTTTTAGAACACTGGCTTGACCAATTCACTGGAGCAGTAATTTAATAGTGTTGTAGTGAATAAAAAGTTCTGACGTACGGTAGAAAATGACACATCTAAATCTAAGAAGCTGCAGGTAAACAGTCTTGCCAATATGGTTAGCTTAACATCCACTGTTGAAGCTACTTTAACTTTTCAATTTCATTTAATATTTGCTTAGATATGCTGCTTTAATGAAATGAAATGAGAAATAAAAAACTTGAACTGAAAGGATATTTTTTAGTTTCTGATTTAGTTTTCAGTTTTTATGCATTCTAATAGTTTAAGAAATCACTGCTATATTTTTATTTTTCATCTTTAAAAAGTAGAATTTGAAAAGAAAATTCGTAAATTATTAATTTTATTTTCTGAAAAAACTCTCTTTTTATGCAACATCAGCATCTCAAGTCCCAGGCTCTTTTTTGGCATTCCTCATAAATGTTAACTTGTCTTTAGCTAAGATAGAAGGGTCTAAAATGGTTAAAAGTTTATTGATAAAGATTGTTTTTCTGTAAGAATCAATGCATCTTCTAAAGGACCTAAATAAGCTCAATTAATTTTACAGGGATAACATTTATTGGTTTGTAAATTCTCAACTTGAATCTGAGGTAGATATGTAACAAATAACATTCTAAAGAAATGGAGCTTTATTTGCAACAAAATAGCAAGGATTAATATTCTTTTCTCCAACAAATCAATAATAAAATTACTAGGACTGCAATAGAAACACATCTGCACAAAAAATGATTGTTAACCAAAACATGAACGATAACACTAGGAATGGTTATTGCTGGATAGTAAGTTATTCAGTTTACATTTTTTCTGTTTTCCACACTTTCTCTCATGAACATGAGTGCTTTTTTTTTTTTTTCTTCCCTGAGATGGAGCCTCACTCTGTCACCCAGGCTGGAGTGCAATGGCACAATCTTGGCTCACTGCAACCTCTGCCCCACTGGGTTTAAGCGATTCTTGTGCCTCAGCCTCCCGGGTAGCTGGGATTACAAGCGCCCGCCACCATGCCCGGCTAATTTTTGTATTTTTAATAGAGACAGAGTTTTGCCATGTTGGCCAGGTTGGTTTCGAACTCCTGGCCTCAGGTGATCCACCCGCCTCAGCCCCCCAAAGTGCTGGGATTACAGGCATGAGCCACCACACCCGGCCCTCATTAGTACTTTATAATCAAGAAAAATGTTTAATGCTTTATCAGAAAGATATGAAATTTTTAGAACAAAAGAGTGACTTTATTCTAGAGGTAATTTTAAAAAGAAGAGGAAATAATGGATGATTTTCATTACCCATGTGCTCTTTCATTCTACACACATCAGTTTTCACAGTCGCTCCATTAAGATGACGTTGCATTGCTCTCTCAGGAAAGTAAAGTTCGTGAGCACCCAGGAACGGCTGAATGTGAGTGAATAAATTACTGAGGACACCAACCACAATAGTTTCGTCTTGCAAGCTGGTCCACAGAGTAGAAAGTGCAATGAAGATAGGCTGAGGCAGAGAAAAAAAAAATTCAAAATGCAACTGTGTAATAAAATTATAAATCACTGTACTCTTTAAGATAAATACAATTGTCATTTGTAAAGAAGTTAATTCTCCCTAAGCAAAAGTCTTACGAACTTAGACAGCAGACTTTAGATAGAAATTTAACTCATAAATTATGAGAAAGTAAATTTGCATTTTATTTCAAAGCATTTTATTTTGGTATGATTATTATAAAGTTAGTTTACTTTAAAAAGCCAAACACATGTGATCACCTAAGAAAGATTTATGGACCCTTCATCTCAAAAAACCAAGGGAAAAATGTCTTAAGAAAAAAAAAGAGGGCTACGCACAGTAGCTCACGCCTGTAATCCCAGCATTTTGGGAGGCCAAGGTGGGCAGATCACCTGAGGTCAGGAGTTCAAACCAGCCTGGCCAACATGGCAAAACCCCATCTCCACTAAAAATACAAAAATTAGCTGGGCATGGTGGTGGGCAACTGTAACCCCAGCTACTTGGGAGGCTGAGGCAGGAGAATGGCGTGAACCCGGGAGGTGGAGCTTGCAGTGAGCCAAGATCGTGCCACTGCACTCCAGCCTGGGCAACAAAGCGAGACTCTGTCTCAAATAAATAAATAAATAAATAAATAAATAAATAAATAAAATACTGCACATACATTTTATACCTCCTTATCCAGATAAGGTTTGCCAGGTTTGTCCATAAAATGGTGCAGATAATCAGAAAACCAGTATTTAAGTGCAGGCCTGGTAAACAAAGTGATTATTATCTGTCTTTTCAGAAAGGTCACGAGTTACATCATGTCTGTACTGGAGGCAATTTCTGACCAGCTACTATGAATACATTTTCAACCACAGTACTATGATTATTTCTGTTGTCACAGCCAATACTGATATGGTTATCATACTATACAGTTGCAGTTCCTTTAGTAGCAGTTGCTTATGTAGGGGAATTCTCTCATCCAACTTATAATTTACTATTATGGCAAAGTAACCATAAAGAACAGGATAAACTTATATAAAACATTGTATTTTTAGAAATTAAACATAATTATAATGACTTGTGATCCAATATTATAGGGCTCAAAAGGAAATTCACCTTAAGGTCAAAGTTTATGACAAATACTTACAAAGACTTGTGATGTTGGGACTGCTGTCTTTGATTTTATGGTCATTTTTAGTTGTTCCAGATGGGCTCCTAACTGTTTTGTCATCATTTCCACTTCTTGAGCACCAGTAATTATATCTGACTGTGAAAACAATATAATTTGCATTAATATTTTTATAATTCTAGTATAAAAATCATATGTGTTTCAGACCATACCTGCTCCCCACATCTTCTGAAAGTAGGCTCAATGACAGCAGGAAGTCTGTTCTCCGTGAGATCCTCAACACCTAGAACAGTATCAGCATATGTATGGGGCTTCCAAGATATTTGTGAGTTGGATGAATCTTTTGAAATACAATGGATATAATTTTTCTTAAATGTATACAGGTATTCTTAGATTTAAGTATAATTGCATTCTTGAGAAATGGATCCTCAAGTATCCATTTTTGTATAGCTGTTATTTTCCTATTCCTCAATGATAAAACTAATTAGGGGTTCCTCTGATAATTATGTTGATAACAAGATTTAATAAAATCACATTGAGAAAAACCTGTTAGGAGTGAGCCAGCAGGGCACTGCAGATTGGCAAGCTAGAGAGATCTCACCTGTGATGTATGACATATGGTTTAGGGGATGACCAGAATCCTTGTACTGAGTCAGGGGATATTCTTGAAGACCCTGTCATAGAGTTCATCATTGAAATGACTCACAAGGCACTGTGAATTGGAAGACAAGGTTGAGTACAAGTTTACAATATTGTTTTCTTGATTTGAAGGGACCCAAGGAAGTTTGCTAGGGTTAAAGGCTTGATTACTATGAATGCAGACCTGAAATGAACTGAAAACCATTTGATGAAGCAAACTATGGATCTTGACACCTTTTGTACTTTCTGAAACTTCATTATCATCTGGGGGAAGTACATACATTAACTGTATATTTTCTATAGTAAGGTCCTGATAGATATCAAGCCATGTAAATGAAAGATGGAAAAACACAAAGTTTTTAGCTTTTATTTTCATGCCTTCAATTTTAGGGTGATCTTTGAGCCTTTAATCACCTGTCTTTATATAATAAGCATACTTGAAATACTTGTTGGGTTTCAATGATCACACATAATAAGTTAAAGTACCTTGTAAACCATTTATTTCTTTCTGACTTTTGACTATCTAAAGGATGAAGTAGTATTTATATGTTAGCTATATTTGTGCCATTGTAAGCTATACTGTAGCTATTTATTATGCAAGATCTAAAAGACATCTTTGACTTTATGATAACTAAGAAATGCTTCATGTATCCTTAAGTTTTTAGACAACTAAACTGAAAGGTTATTAAAGGTAGTGAACTGGTTTGTGATCCTTCTAAGGAGATGATAAAGAAAAATACGGTTCTTTGTAAGAATTTTTATCTGTCTTAAAAGATAATTTGTCTTAATATTCTTTTCTTCATATAACAAGAGTGATTATTTTTCAAGAAACTAAGTTTCATGTGAATGCTTGTTAGAAGGCATTTTTGATTTAAAACCTTCTGAGGCTTATAAAATACTGTCTGTTAAGTTTTAGGAGAACTCATGTTCCCACATCAGATTAAATCTTCTCAGAATAAATGCTTTCAGTAGCAAGAATAGTTTTAAAAGTTGATGACAGGATAAGCATTTCAGATAATATTCTATTAACATATTTGTAAGTACTTGTTCATTGTGGAAATGTGTACTTGATTAAAATATATATGGCTATGGAAACTGCTTTTGCAGTTCAGGATATACAGGTTTGTGTGTATTTAGCTTATTGTAAAGCCTTTAGTTTAAGAAAAGGATTAAAATTACATTCAAATAGATCACTGAATGTTACTCTTTGTGAAACTGAACTTTTTGTGTGACACAAACATTATAAATCAACACTTGGGAAACGTTTACTTTCTTAATCTATTGATACAAGGAATCAAGGAATAAAGTATGAAAAATTAAACAAAAAAAATCACATTGAAGAATGCAGAAAATCTTAAAAGTTACCACATTGAGAGAAAAACAATATATTTGATACAACAATCATGGTCTGAAAATAAGTTGCTAAACGCTGAATTTGAAATAATTATATTTGGCCGAGCATGGTGGCTCGCGCCTATAATCCCAGCACTTTGGGAGGCTGAGGCAGGTGTATCATGAGGTCAGGAGATCGAGACCATCCTGGCTAACACGGTGAAACCCCATCTCTACTAAAAATACAAAAAATTAGCTTGGCGTGGTGGCACGTGCCTATAGTCCCAGCTACTCAGGAGGCTGAGGCAGGAGAACAGCTTGAACTCAGGAGGCAGAAGTTGCAGTGAGCCAAGATCGAGCCACTGCACTCCAGCTTGGGCAACAGAGCAAAACTCTGTCCCCCCCCAAAAAAAAAAGAAAGAAAGAATTATATTTATTCTTACTATATGCTAAGCACCACATTAAATACTTACAAATACGAAAAGGGATAAATACAAGTGAGAAAATCAAAGAATAGTAAGGTAAGTAAATTGTCTAAGTAGATGCAGCTAATAAGGGGTAGCATCATGGTGGATCCCAAACCATCTGAGCCCACAGCCCAGCTCTTAACCATTATACCGTGTTGCCCCAGATGTCACCAGAAATGGTTGTGGTGTGGGTTTATCAGTATAGCATAAAAGAATGACATCTATTTGAAGAGAAAAAAGTACATTTGCATCCTCAGACATCTATATGTAACCTAATTAAATGCTTTCTAGACTCTTTTAAATGACAAAAATAATTACTTCATGAGTAACATCAGCTATTATCATTGTATTACAACTAACAAATTTTTATTCATAAATGTAATATGTATCCTGTTTTAATTTTACCCATACTGCTGTTTAAGCATTACTCCTCCTCCTGCTTTATTCTTCCATACACTATTATCTATTACATCGAACAGGTCTCTTGTCTACCCTCATACAGTTTTTTTCCCCTTGCTTGTTAAGTTTTGTTTTAGGAATCAATATGAAAATGCAGTCTTTAAAGTCTTTTAAGATTTGTGCAACAGCAACAAGAAACAGGAATACATTTGCACACGTTCTCCAAAGTAAAAGTGGCATTTGACATGCTATACTTATTAAAACCTACAATTGAAAATATTCTAAGGCTGGGCGGGGGGCAGTGGCTCACGCCTGTAATCCCAGAACTTTGGGAGGCCAAGGGGGGGATCACAAGGTCAAGAGATAAGAGACCTTCCTGGCTAACACAGTGAAACCCCATCTCTACTAAAAATACAAAAAATTAGCCGGGCATGGTGGCGGGCGCCTGTAATCCCAGCTACTCGGGAGGCTGAGGCAGGAGAATGGCATGAACCCGGGAGGCGGAGCTTGCAGTGAGCGGAGATCGCGCCATTGCACTCCAGCCTGGGTGACAGAGCGAGACCCTGTCTCAAAAAGAAAAAAAAAAATACTGTAGACCCCTCCCCCAAGCTATATTTGCAGGATCCATTCAGAGTAGGCACACAGAGCTTCTTGCTTTTTTCTAATAATATCCTAGAAATTATTTACATTTTACTAAAAAGAATTTATTCACAATCATCCAGAGTTTTTTTTTTTTTTTTTTTTTGAGACAGAGTCTCACTCTGTCGTCCAGGCTGGAGTGCAGTGGCACAATCTTGGCTCACTGCAGCCTTCGCTCTCCGAATTCAAGCGATTCTCCTGCCTCAGGCTCCCAAGTAGCTGGGATTACAGGCGCCTGCCACCGCACCTGGCTAATTTTTTGTATTTTTAGTAGAGATGGGGTTTCACCATCTTGACCGGGCTGCTCTTGAACTCCTGACCTCGTGATCAACCCGTCTCAGCCTCCCAAAGTGCTGGGATTACAGGCGTGAGCCACTGCACCCGGACCTTTTTTTTTTTTTTTGGAGATGGAGTTTCACTCTTGTTGTCCAACCTGGAGTGCAATGGTGCGATCTGGCTTACTGCAACCTCTGCCTCCCGGGTTCAAGCGATTCTCCTGCCTCAGCCTCCTGAGTAGCTAGGATTACAGGCTCCCACCACCATGCCTGGCTGATTTTTTGTATTTTTAGTAGAAATGGGGTTTCACCATGTTAGCCAGGCTGGTCTCGAACTCCTGACCTCAGGTGATCCGCCCGCCTCGGCCTCCCGCAAGCCACCACACCCAGCCCATCTAGAGTTTTTAATTATAATATTAGTCCTCTAAAAATGCTATCACTTAAAAAAAATTTATCATAACATTCAAATGTTTGGCAAAAGCATGTGATCCCAGCATGTTTCTTTGTCTTCTTCCGCTTCCCCCTACCTTTTAAACATTTTTTATAAGTTCCTCATACTTTCTTCCACGGACAATTTTCAACAAGTCTAGTCAAACTTATAGAAGCAGAAATTAGAACGGAATCTCTGATGTTTAATGTTCTTATTACAACAGAAATAAAATATAATAAAACAAGCACAAATTCCACCTGATTTGTTTACTTGCTTTATCAAGGAGAATCAAGAAGCCCTGTGTTGTGTGTCTGTGGATGGGCCCTGCAAAAATAGCTTGGGGGGAAAGAACTCTACAAAAATCTTGACTTACAGGTTTTAACAAATGTGCTGTCAAATGCAACTCTTACTTGCACAATATCATGCAGCTTTCTCTCTTTGGTGTCTGCCTTGCACTTTAAAAGCCCATGGAGGATGGAATTTTATTCTCTCAGTAAAGAGTCAGCAAAACTATGATCATCACTTCCTTTTCTTTTCTAGAATATTTCCGTGTGTTCACTGCAGCAGATAAAGGCCTGATCAAAACAAAATAATTCACTATCTTACATAGGCTATATATATATATGTGTGTGTGTGTGTGTATATATATATATATATATTTTTTTTTTTTTTTTTTTTTAGACAGAGTCTCACTCTGTCACCCAGACTGGAATGCAGTGGCACAATCTTGGCTCACTGCAACCTCTGTCTCCTGGGTTCAAGCGATTCTCCTGCCTCAGCCTCCTGAGTAGCTGGGATTACAGGCACCCACAACCATGCCCAGCTAACTTTTGTATTTTTAGTAGAGATGGGGTTTCACCATGTTGGCCAGGCTGGTCTCGAACTTCTGACCTCAGGTGATCTGCCTGCCTCAGCCTCCCAAAGTGCTGGGATTACAGGCATGAGCCACCGCACTCGGCCCATATTGGATTTTTTAAATGTTCACATAAACTGAAACTTTGAGGAGAGAATTTTTAAAAATCAAAATTGCTACTTTAAAATTTTTAATTAGTATCTGTTCAAATAATGTGACTTTAAAAAGAATATTCATAGATTTTAATATAGGAAAAATCTTGGCTAATTTTAAATTGATGCAGTTTATAATCTAGAGATAATACTGATTAAACCAATATCCATTTCATAATAATCAACCTTAATTGTCACTAAGACTGATAGGGAAGGATTGAATAGTTTAAAAACAAGACAAAACAAAAAAGACTCTTTGAGCAAAGAATCAGAAAGTTAAAACTCATCCTGATCCTGACTAAGGTCAGCACAAAATGGCCATAAAGAGCGCTTGGATAAGAAAATTAACTTTTTCACCAACATGAGCAGCAAGGAGCTTGGAAATGAGATACTGTATGGAAAAATAAAAGCTCTTCAGCTGTTCCACTAGACAAATGAAATCACAGCTGTTCAGCTAACACCCTAACGATGATGATGATAATCATAAACAACATCATCATCACTTTATTGAGCCTTTGCACCAGGCGCTATGCTGCCTTATTTACATGGTGAAGACTATGAATAACCCCATTTTACAGATATGGAAACCAAGGCACAGGGAAGTTAAGCAGCTTCCTTAGGGACACAGATTTAGTAATTGGCAAAGTCATGATTAGAATGCATGTAGTCTGGTTGCAAAGCCCACACTCATCACTTCTACACTTTACTCACTGTCCCTCTCTAGCTGTGAGAAGTAGAACGCCAATAAGAATTTAAGACAGTTGGTGGATTCATGATTGAAAGCTATGAGAAGATTCTATATAATGAATGACATCTTCTGCAACATCCTTACAGTTGTGTGACAGTTTCCCAAGGTTCTTTCTTATAGTATCGCCTTTGAATGCAGGTGACAAATGTGAATGCAAAGTTCTACTCCTGTGGACTCACATGCACTTCAAAATAAACTGATTACAAAATCCCCTTAGTAGCTGACTAGTTAACATAAGGCTGATAGCCACAAGGTAATGTAAAGGGAAATATCTACCCCAAGAGAGTGACTTGGTTTTTATTATTATTTATATATTTATTCTTTTTAGAGATGGGGTCTTCCTTGGCTACCCAAGCTGGAGCGCAGTGGCATAGCCAAAGCTTACTGTATCCTCAAACTCCTGGGCTCAAGCAATTTTCCTACTTCAGCCTCCTGAGTAGCTGGGATTATAAGTTAGTACCATTAGTACTACGCTTGCTTAATTTTATTTTTTGTAGAGACAGGGTCTCGTAATGTTGCCCAGGCTGGTCTTGAATTCCTGGCCTCAAGCAGTTCTCTAACCTCAGCCTCCCAGCTAGGATCCTCCTTCTGAAGACAATTAGATAGGCTAGTTGTGAGGACAACCCCTAGTCTGAATGAAGTCATGTCATCTGGACAGCTAGGTAAGGAGAGAGGACAGACCAAGTGCATCCAATAGTAGTACCAAGTCATTAAAATACAAGTTAAAAAGAAGAGGTGGTCAGAATACATCCTATTCTACCCCTCAAGAAATTAGCATTCACTCATCCATTAACCGAGAATCTCATAGTTACTGGAAAACAGAGGTTGTGTAAAAGTAAATGGTGATGAGTGGGAACATAACTTGGCATCATGCAGTAATTAACAGACTGTCTTCCTTACAACCCTAGAGTGTCATGGGGATATCCCTTAGTGAAAAGGTCCTCCAATCCCTTTATGTAGATATCTGTTTTATATTTGTAAGATTCTGAGTAAGTTTCTATCTGACAGAAAGGGCACTGCTACTTTTTAAAAAGGTTATAACCACCACTTTACCATATTTTCTAACTCTCTAGGGATACTGTGTGGCTTGTTCATTAGATCTAGAAACACCAGATATAAAAATCTTATTTGGCTAGGTGTGGTGGCTTATGCCTGTTACCCCAGCACTTTGGGAAGCCGAGGCAGGAGGATTGCTTGAGGCCAGATGTTCGAGACTAGCCTGGGCAACATAGCAAGACCCCACTCTATATTTTTTTTTTTAAGTTTTTTTGAGTCAGGGTCAGGGTCTCCCTCTGTCACCCATGCCAGAGTGCAGTGGTGTGATCTTGGCCTCACTGCAACCTCTGCCCCCCAGGCTCAAGTGATCCTCCCACCTCAGCCTCTTCAGCAGCTGAGAATACAGGCACATGTCACGGTGCCCGGCTAATTTTCTTACTTTTTGTAGAGACAGCGTTTTGCCATGTTGGCCGGGCTGGTTTTGAACTCTTGGGCTCAAGCGATCTGCCCACCTTTGCCTCCCAAAGTGCCAAGATTGCAGACATGAGCCACTGTGCCTGGCCTACAAAAAACCTTTAAAAAAAAATCCTTTCTACCAGTTACAGTGAGAACAAATAATTACACAAAAATTATTTGAAAGGCAACCACCTGCCAAACAATGTTAGCTACTTGCTCTGAACTAAAATAAACATAGTATTACTTACATACACACCATTGTTTAACTACAGTATGCTAACAATCATATTATCAAGTACCAATGAAAAAATACAAATTCAATTTCTACCAAAAGATTTTCATTAAAATCAAAACCCAACTCTTCTATTTCTATTTTGATTCCTAACCCTACCAAAGCAATATAAACCGAGCAGTTATTGAGGTTGTCTCCTTAATTAGTGACCTGGTTCTACCTGATGTGGCCTTATATAAAGAGATTGCGTTATACGGAAAAAGATACTTATATCTTATGAACTTAACTCACCAAAATGATCTGAAGGAAGACCTCATATTGTCGTATATTATAGAGCGCTTCTTTTAACATATATGGCTGAAGTTCAGCTCTCATGTGTGGGTCGTTGGCTGCCTTCTCAAGGATGGCTGTGTAGCGGTATACCTGGCTCCGGGCAGTCTCAAGCTGGTAATCAATATGCTGCATGGTGGCTGGGATTGCTACATGGAGAACAGCTGGCACTGTTTGTAAGAGTATAAAAAGGCAGTCATAAAGGAGACTAAAAACAATTAAGGAGAAGAAGCCTAGAAAGTAGTTACATTTTAAGCATTAAGTTAGGGTTTTTTCCCCAATCAAATTAGTAATAATGAGGCATGTGTTTCATGGGTCCCACCACATAAAGAAAAGAATCTAGGCTGGGGGCGGTGGCTCACGCCTGTAATCCCAGCACCTTGGGAGGCTGAGGCGGGCGGATCATGAGGTCAAGAGATTGAGACCATCCTGGCCAACATGGTGAAACCCTGTGTCTACTAAAAATACAAAAATTAACCGGGTGTGGTGCCGCGCGCCTGTAATCTCAGCACAGGAGAATCACTTGAACCCGGGAGGGGGAAGTTGCAGTGAGCCGAGATCGCGCCATTGCACTCCAATCTGGAACACAAGAGCGAAACTCCATCTCAAAAAAAAAAAAAAAAAAACCTAAAACAAACAAGTTCAAACAAAAGATATTATCAGAATAACCCAGTTATAGTAAGTCAGCTTTTGCCACTAAATATAGAAGAGTTTAGAGAATAGGCAGAGTTTGGTATTATGTGTTGTTAACCATGTGCTTCCAGAAGAGCCACTGACCCTTCCTTTTGTATATCTTCTAGTTATTTAAAAAAAAAAAGGAATGTTTGTTAAGAAACTCATCTGGATGGTGAAAAATGACAGAATAGTCTAGCAAGGGAGGGTCATTTATGAAAATGGAAATTTGACTTTTTAGAACAGGTTTTAAACTAGAAAAAAATTACCCTTTTATTCTAGATTAGCGATTTAGTGAAAGACACTAACACCTTATCGGTGGACATACAGGAGTACCAAATTTCATAAGGAAGTTACTTCTAGTGGTAGATACTTCATTAAATATTTCATAAGTACTTTCAAACTTATAAAGAATGCATTAAGTATATAACCACAAAGCAGATGCCCCCGAATTTAGAGATTTTAAATATCTCTTTGTGGATCTTTTCATTCCATTAACTGCACCAGGAACTGTTTTCAGGAAGATTTTTATTTTTTAAATAACTAAATTGTACTCCCTTTTGGTTACTGACTTGCAGTAATGAACACAAAGCCCCGCTGAACAGGGAGGTTAGCTTTGAGCAGGGCCCTTCATCGCTTTCACTGATTCACTTTCTCCTACTAGCTTCATGGTACATAAAATGTAAAGTCTTGCCCCAGCAAAAGTAAAAATCACTATACATTATAAACAGTAGTTATTCTTCAGGAAACAGTAAAAAAATGCAAATCTTAAATTTAAGAATGCCCCTGGTGTGTTGTTTATTATTTTCCTCACTGTGCAACTTAAATTTTAAACATACATGACCTTTAGCATTAACCTAATGATATACCTACAATCATCAATGCCTTCTCCACCTTTTCCACAGTCTCTGTTAAATAAACGAATTCCAGTAACAATCATGGTGAGTTCTTTCAGCTGGCGTTCTTTGTCCTTCTTAGACAGAGTTAGAAACGTCCCAAGCTCAGCCTGAGGAAAAATGCTCTGTAGAGCAGCTAAAATAAACCAGAAAAAAAAAAAAAAAAGGAAAACAAAATGATAGAATAAAGATATCAGAAGTTAAATAAGTTTTTTTCTTTAGCAGCAAGTTAAGAGTCTGAGTTACTTACATGATTCTTTAAATTACTGATACCTGGTTACAGAATACATAATAAAATGTAGCACACATCAAAGCTGGATTACTGAGAGTTATGCCATTGCCTCATGTCCATTTTTAATAATTAAGCACATCCAGCAGTAACTGTTTGGCAACGGGCATGAAAACGAGCTTTCTAATTAGGGATCTGAGCTGAAAAATGGATGCTTTAAAATAATTATGAAGGAAGGCCATAGGAGAGCTAGACATTTTTCCTGTTCCTCATTTTGAAGGATGAAAGAGGGCAAAGATTTCCTAAGGATAAACAGTGCCCCTTTCCATCATCCATTTTAAATGACAGACTCAATTCTTTTCATCAATATGAAATATCCCTTTCCAGCTTTTCCATTTACTCAATCAGCCTGGTACCCTCAATCCTACTATCAATGTCTCTCTAATGAGGTGTAATAGGTCCCTAGATATGTGCAGCTCTAGGAAAATTAGCAATATTTCACTTTCTAGAGGTGCTACTTGAGTTTCAGAACGGACACACAGTGTAAAAGGAGAGTGGGTACGTTTTAACTCATTCGTGCTGATTTTTTTTTTTTTCAGATAAAAAGGAAACTTCAATTTTTAACACCTCTAATTTAACATATTTTATAAAATACAATGATCATATATTTTCACTTATGAAATGGAAATTGGTTATACTTTTTACCTGTTACCTCTCTGACAGTCTTGATGTCTGTAGGGGATCCAAGGCCAGAGCGGAGTAACACATAGCTGATAATCTTCCGGTACAGGCTTTCCAATTCTTCTTTAGCACATGCTCTGTTATCTGTAATTTCTCTGGTAACAGAGCCTAATCTAGACTCTAGGACCCGGTGATGTTCTTCAAGAAATTCCACTAAAATTGCCAAATAACAATGTTCTATATATTTGATTTTTAGAATTCTTCTTACATAAGAACTAGAGAAAAACTGGGATTGGATATGGCAATTCTACTTCAGGAAAACAAGCAATTTCTTAAGCTGTAGTAATGAAATGAAAAACAGTAGCCAGCAAGTAGCCTCAAGACAAAAATCCAGTAGGAAAGATTTATGACAGTGACTTAAATGGAATACTTTGTCAAAACACCTAAGACTTTAAACAGCCAAACTAAACAGTAAATTTCAGAAAAGGTTAAAACCTCCCAATTAAGCAGAAAATAAAGAAGGCCATTTCTACAGCATATATATAATACTATATGAAAATATAAATATATACATATTATATATTTATGCTATATGTAAGCACATGTCGTATACTATACATAAGCGTATATAGTAGCAGAAATATATATGTAGTATATATGTTCCTTTTGGTTACGTGTATTTTTATTTCAGTTCTAGATAAATTTCCTCTGAAAAGCATTATTGATAATACGATGTTGCATCGAGAACTGTATCCCTCCTCATTCCTCCTGTGATATGCTGAGGGATAGGCTTAACTTTGACAGGACACTGTTCACTGAGTTGTTGCAAGTACAGTTCTTGCAAAGACTCTGTAAGACAACCCATATTACCATTACAAGGGCAATAATTAACATATCCACCACACACAGTTTATACCTATACTCTTGCCACAAAACCAACTGAGAACTTTGCAAATTAAAAATATGTTTAAATAACAAATGTAAAAATGTATAGGTTAAATTTTATCAATTCTATGACTATTTTATTACTTTAAAATTTCCCTATTAAGCAAAAATGCAAGATACATACTTTTACATAGGTAGCATAACTGAAACTAATAAAGAGAAAAATCATCAAATTGTTAATAATGATTGTACTATATAGTAGAGGTAGAGGTAGTCCATAGAGAAATAGATTTGTTTTATACAGCAGGGGCAGAGGCGGTCCATAGAGAATTACATTTTCCTTTTTCTTTTGTTTCCAACTTGTGTTTGATGTATGCATTAAATTATTTACATAATGAGCTGGGCGTGGTGGCTCACACTCATAATCCCAGCACTTTGGGAGTCCAAGGTGCGGACAGAACTCCAGGCTTAGGCCTGGAGTTCAACACCAGCCTGGGCAGCATGGCAAAATCCCGTCTCTACTAAGAATACAAAAATTAGCTGGGCAAGGTGGCACACGCCTATAGTCCCAGCTACTCGGGAGGCTGAGGTGGGAGAATTGCTTCAACCCCGGAGTCAGAGGTTGTAGTGATCTGTGGAACGTGCCACTATACTCCCGCCTGGGTGACAGAGCAAGACTCTGTCTGAAAAGAAAAAAAAGTTACATATTGAAAAGCTTTCTAAACTCCCCATCATTCATTTCATTTTTGAATAGTTATATAATTTAGGTAATTATTATGAAAAAATAACATAAACCAGGAACAGGGAAATCTACAAATTAAAAACTTTTAACTTCAATGGGCTGGTTGTTCGAATTCCTAATTATTATGTATTAGTGCCATAAAGGTTAAAAGACAACAGACTTGGAAACAATAATTATGAGCATAATAATTGGAATTCGCTTTTAACCCTCACAAAGGCCAACGGTTTTTTTTTCATTTAGCATTTCTAACATTGTTATAGTCCTCAAAGTTGAAAAACATTTCAAAAGATTGCCAAAAATTAAATTGTTAAATTGATTAAACAATTAAATTCATTGTCAGCCAAATGAAGCCCTTCTTAGCTGAAATACAATACGAAATTTAAGTATAAAAATAGGTAGTATATGTTACCTCGATTTGTATAATTCATATCAAAGTAGACTTGCATCTTAATAGTGTCCAGGGATGGATTTTTAGTATCCAATAGCCGAGTCATACAAAGCTAGAAAAGAATAGCCCATGAATACTTCTAGTTATAGTTTCTGAGACAAGTAAGTATTTCCTAAAGTTATTTTCAAAAATAAAGGGAAAAGCAGTGGTTCCTGATATTTATTCACCAATAACCCCTTTTATTATTATTTTTTCTCCTTGAAGACTTCAGGCTTTATAGTTTATTTAACCAATAACTTTTTTTATTTTTATAGATTTAGGGGGTACAAGTGTCATTTTGTTACATGGATATATTGTGTGTAGTGGTGAAGCCTGGGCTTTTAGGGTAGCTAACACCTGAATAGTGGACACTGTACCCATTAAGTGATTTCTCATCCCTCACTCCCCTCTCACCCTCCCAAGTCTCCAATGTCTACTGCTTCACTCTCTATGTCCCTGTGTACATATTATTTAGCTCCCACTTGTAAGTGAGAACATGTGGTATTTTACTTTCTAAGTTATTTCACTTAAGATAGTAGCCTCCAGTTCCATCCATGTTGCCACAAGACATGATTTCATCATTTTTTATGGCTCATAGTATTCCATTGTATGTATGTGTATATACATTTTCTTTATCCAATCATCTGTTGATGGACACTTAGGTTGATTCCATATCTTTACTACCAATAACTTTTGTTAAGCAATAAGTCGTTTCCCTTGAGTTAACCAATAATTATTATGCCCGGGTGGCTAGTAGTCTAGTTGAAGGCAAGAAACCTGATGTTTTGGTTAGTTTGGGCAGTCTAAATGTGGGTAAATGTTCCACAAAGCTTATATTCCAGTCTAAAACTCTTCTAGATTTCCTCGTTACTATTTATTTGTGCCTTGAACAACACTGCTAAGTTTATTTTATAAAAAGCTGCTGCAGCCAGCACAGTGGCTCACACCTGTAATCCCAGCACTTTGGGAGGCTGAGGTGGGCAGATCACCTGAGGTCGGGAGTTCGAGACCAGCCTGGTTAACATGATTAAACCCCGTCTCTACTAAAAATACAAAAATTAGCTGGGCGTGGTGGCGCACACCTGTAGTCCCAGCTACTCGGGAGGCTGAGACAGGAGAATTGCTTGAGAACCTGGGAGGTGGACATGGCAATGAGGCAAGATCGTGCCACTACACTCCAGCTTGGGAGACAGAGTGAGACTCCATCTCAAAAAATAAAATAAAATTAAATAAAATTTAAATTTAAAAGCTGCTGTAACTACCACCCCTCTCTTCACAAAATTTCTCTAGTTCTACCCTTGCTATTTCTTCTCCTGGTCTGTTTTCTCCCATGAGCCCCCACATGGATGGCTCATTTCCCTTCTCTGCCTTGCCTCTTTAGATTGAATATCAACCTCAGTTTTTCTTTCCTTCTCTCATCTCTACTCATCACCTCCCTCCCCCACTTCCTTCACTGCTCACCCTGTAGGCTGAATATACTGCAGCTGGCAGGCACTTGGCAGCTCACTCTCAACCTGTCTCCCTGAGCACCAGCCCTGCTTTCCTGGAAGGAGGGAGGGGAGAATGCAAGACTGAGGACTGGACACTGTGTCTTTGCAGAAGCCTGTGCACCTGGATCCTTCCACATAGAGAAGTACTGTTTTAAAATGCACACTTTAAAAAAATAGCTCATCCACATGATTTTTAGTTGAGAAAAATATTGTCACTTGAATTATACGTTGTTAGTTTATGTACCTGTCATATTAAAAGTATATTGGCTTGATTCTTTCCAACGTAGTTGAGTTGGAGCTTGAGGGGAATGGAGAAGTCTTCCTGGGTCCTGACAAGGAGAACAACTTATTTTCTGCCCTTCCTTGATTCTCTTCCACAGCTTTCCAATAACATTTCTGACTGTCATAATCACTTCCCTTATTGCTAAGAACAAGTTTTATACCATCTTTTCTCTGCATCCTCCCCAATATCTGTTATGTTTTGACTTTTTAAAGACATTCTAACTGGTGTAAGATTGTATCTCATTGTCAGAATAGAAAATCCAGACATAAAGCCACATACCTGCAGTCAGGTGATCTTTGACAAAGTCAACAGAAACATACACTGGAGAAATGACATCCTATTCAATAAATGGTGCTGGGAAAATTGGATTACCATATGTAGAAGAATGAAACCGATCCCAATGTCTCACCATATACAAAAATTAACAACTCAAGATTGATTAAAGACTTAAATGTAAGACCTGAAACTATAAAAATACCAGAAAAAAACCTAGGGCTGGACATTGGCCTATGCAAAGAATTCATTACTTAAAAGCAAATGCAACAGAAATAGACAAATTGGATTTAAATAAACTAAAAAGCTTCTACACATCAAAATGAATAATCAACAGAGTGAAAAGAAAACCTGCAGAATGGGAGAAAATATGTACAAACTATGCATCTGACAAAGGACTAATATTCAGGATCTACGAGGAACTCAAACAACTCGACAACAACAAATAACCCCATTATAAAGTGGGCAAAGGCCATGAATAGACATTTTTCAAAAGAAGACATACAAATGGCCAACAAGCATGAAAAAAATGCTCAACATCACTCAGCATTAGAGAAATGCAAATTAATTTAGTTCTATTTAACTTCACAGTGCATGACAAACCAGTTAATATTTGCAATGTAAGAGATTAATAACAAGGTTTCACTAAAATATTGTAGCAGATGCTGCTGCCTGCCCAATTTCCCTGCCCTTCCTTCCTTACTAACAGAGCCTCAATTTGGATTGGGGCAGGGATTTATTCATCTAAAAAATAAAAAAGAAGTGAATGTCCCTAGGTCACTTACAGTATCATTCTGGTCAATAAATGTAAGTAGATGGAAGGGATTCTGGGAAAATTATTATTTTCTGGAGAGAAGGTGATAGACCCAACTGGCACATGTATTTTGCCCTTTGCCTTCCCCCCTTCTTTCTACCTAGAGGTAGGGTAGCTATCTTTTGACCATCAGATGACCATATTGCAAGGATGGCATGCCCCAGGAAGCCAGGAAGAAGGGTCTATGTCTCTCCACACTTTGTGTTATGAGAAAAATACCTCATGTGTACTACTATTTTGTGGGCTTTTGTTTCATTTAGCTGAAGGCAATAATGACTAACACAAATACTGTGTTTACAACTGAGAATAAGTAATTGCAAATTTGAGGACTGTTGGGTAATCACCTTAACAAGATTCTGCACATCACTTTTCATGAGGGTTCTATCCATGTTAAAGCCATTACTTGGATCCAGGACAACAGCTTTCACCTGGAAAAAAGTAGGAACAAGTCCATTAAGTAGGAAAGAATCCATTAAGCAATTTTATTTCATATTATTAGTTTAATGTGTTTCCATTTTTTAAACAACTACCTCCTGATTACAGTGGGGTTGGTTTTTCAACTATTTTTCTTACTACTGAACTCATCAGTACCCTTGTTAGAGGCTGAAGAAAAGAAGCGACAAACATCAAATTTGAATGGGGTGCTAGAAAAGTTATATGGGGAAATAAGTTGAAAGCAATGGCTAGGTTTTCAGTTGGGAAACTATGGTATATTTTACTGTATTTTTATTGTGTATTGTTATCTTAACCAAAAGCAAGAACAGAGAAACCATAGCAATGAGTAATTTTTAACAACGGCAAACAAAAATACACACCAAAAAATTCCCACACAGGAGAACATTATTTATGTTTTCCAAACTCATCAAGGTCTTCTAAATCAGTCTCTGTAAATCTACAACTCACATGCTCTATAAACGTTTTTAAAATGTTTTCACTAACTTGTCCGATGATCTCATTATGTTTAAGCTGAAAAACATCTATGAAAGCTTCACAGAATTTAAAGGGGAAAATGGACACCACATCTTAAAAAAGCTGTTAATAAAGTAGTAATCACAAAATGATTTCTTCTTACCATAAAAGCAATCAGAGTTTCAGAAACAATCTCTCCATGGGCTGCACATTCTTGTCCTATTTCTCGTATAATACTCCTTATAACACTTTCGGCCTGAGTTGGAGGCATTCTGGCTAAATAAAACAACAATTTTTTTTTAAAAACGTGGGTTTATGCAAATTTGTTTTTTTCTCTTCTGATTTCTCCAATATTGTATTTGTAAAGAGTCATAATATCATCTATTAGCTTATTAGTATTTTTATTAGTATCTAGGCCTCTCCTGTTTTTCATTATTTTTAAAAATGAAGGACTTTATTGAAGACAGACAATGATTGGGATTTCAAATAATTGAAACATCTGATAATTAACATTTTCAATTATTTAAATTATGGTCACTAAACATATATTCCTATCATGATATTCTTAATTTAAAAAAAAAAAAAAAAAAAAAAAGGCTAAGCAGGCTGGGCGCGATGGCTCACGCCTGTAATCCCAGCATTTTGGGAGGCCGAGGCAGGCGGATCAGCTGAGGTCCGGAGTTCGAGACCAGCCTGACCAACACGGAGAAACCCCGTCTCTACTAAAAATACAAAATTAGCCGGGCTTGGTGGCGGGCGCCTGTAATCCCAGCTACTCCGGAGGCTGAGGCAGGAGAATCGCTTGAACCCGGGAGGCGGAGGTTGCGGTGAGCCGAGATCACGCCATTGCACTCCAGCCTGGGCAACAAGAGCGAAACTGCGTCTCAAAAAAAAAAAAAAAAAAAAAAGGCTAAGCAGTATGTGTAGGGGAGGAAGGTAAAATTAACGAGAAACCCAAGAGTACAGCTTGAAAGAGGAAATGCTTATTCCACCACATTCACTAAATAACCTTTCGTAATTGTACTAGAATCTTGGAAAACAATTCTTGCTCAGATCATTAAAATAATCTTTTCCGCACATCTAAAATGGAGTTCAGACTGTCGATAAAAAACACAAAAGCAAAAACCAAACGTAAGAGTTATGCATCATGGAAAAAAATGAACTCCTGGTTATTAATTCCATTTACTATAAGGAAAAAGTGGCAGCTTTTGACCGAGTTTTCTGATTTTCCTGAATATTAGTAACTGAGCACAATGGAACTTGGCATGTAGAGTATAACAAAGGCAATATCAGGTAGATAAAGCCAACTCCTCAGCATTATTAGCTTTCCGATGGATGGGTACGGAAGCACGAGGCATTTTGTCCAGTGAAACCAGATTGCTTGGATTCCATCGTGACCCGACCACTGTCTAGCTGTGAGATCTTGGGCACTTGTTTCACTTCTTTCCAGAAGCGTGAGGACTAAATTAGTCCTATCTGTTTTGTGGTTACAACAGTTCGCGGCATAAGGGAATCGCTTAAAACAGCTTTGAATCAGTACTCCAGGATCGCAGGCAGCGCATGCGCGAGTGTCAGTCTGTGGGAGAGTCCGTCCCGCTCCGGGTCTGTGTGCGCATGCGCAACGCTGCCGGGTCGCTAGGGACGCGGCTCAGCATTTTCCCGGCATCCACCCACCAATTACTAAGTCTCCCGAGGTCCGGCTTCTGGGGTAGCCAGTGGAGTGGAACAGAGGCGGAAGGCCTCAGGCACCCGCGCAGTGGCTAGAGGGCCGCCCTGCAGCCCTGGGCGCCTCCGGCGGGAATGGACCGCTGTTCCAGCTCAGCGGCGGCGCAGCCTAAAGGATCGAGACTGAGAGCTAAGTCTCGACTAGGCAGGACGCGGTCCTCCAGCCGCCCGGGCTCCGCCAGCTGCCCCACGCTCGCCGCCTGGCGGGACACACCTCCGGGTCAAGGGCGCGGAGCCCCGAGTAGGCTGACCTGGATCGGAATCGACAGCAGGAGCCGTGTCTGTCTGCTTCCGTCCTGGGGCCCTCACCGCGACCGTCAGGGCAGTTGGGCTCTCGCAGCAACCGACGCGTAACCATGGAGATGGAAGACTCCGGACCAGAGGGGGTGGGGCCAGGTGGGGGCGGGGCTGGGTCCCACTTTGAGGGTCTTTTCCGCGAAAGATGGGCTGGAAAAACTTTAAAAACAAGGCAATTCCAGGCAGAGACATCTTAACCTCCGTGGTTAAGACTGTGAAACACAAGTTCTCGTAAATAAGGACATTAACTTGCTAGCGTGGGAACGATGGGGCGGCTTTGAAAGCGGGGTCGGGGAGAGGGAGGAGCCAGTTGGAGAGGCTGGGAAAACGGAAGGGCTGTATCCTGGACAAATAGAGTTCTTGTAAAAGTATCTAGATTTAAAAAACAAAAGTAAAAAGTATCGAGGTTTTATTTCATGTCCCGTTGTTCAAGGAAGTCTGTAACAGAACGCTCCAAGATGCCCGAAGAGAAAACTGCTCATTCAAGAAGCACATGATAAGAACACATTAGTGTCCGAGTCAAAATAATGAAGTTTTATCCCTTAACGATAATGTCGTTAGGCCCACCTTCAGACGTGAAAGTGTGAAAAAGGATTAAATACGCATTAGAAGGAGAGCATCAAACAACAAGGTTTTATTTTTAGACAGTAACTTTTCTCAAACTGCAAACAAACATGCAGAATATGCTTTGCTTAAGGACATTCCCTGATTACTAGGAAATGAATCAACACAAAAACTCAAGAATACACATCATAATATAACACAATTTTATTTCCACCTTCTAGAAAATGTTCCCGGAATGTGGATGAAGCTTGTGTAAAAATAGATGTTCAGAGTAACATGATTTATAATACCACAACCTTGGAAATCTAAACACGATATTTAAGTAAAACGTCAGGCAGGTATTTAAAATTATGTTAATAAAAACCTTGTGTTTCTCTTATATTTTTTAAAAGCCAAATGAAAAATTTATATATAATATGACTTAAACTATATTGACATACATATAATGCACAAAAAGTGTATAAGTCATTTTTTCAAAATCACAGCAAGGAATTAGATCTAAGGATGGAATTATAGGTAAAGTATTTTTATTTCTTTATACTTTTCTGTTTTTTCTAGATTTTTCCATAATGAGTATATATTGTCTTATGATCTATAAAACAAAATTTTAAAATACTAGGGAGATGAGAACTGGCTATTTGTAGAGAATGAGCCCAATTTAGATATACAAATATACTGTAAGTATACAAGGTAAAGCAACCAAAGGAAGGTGAGATAGCAAAATTTTAACAGTGGTTGTATCTTTGTAATGGCTTATGGCTGATTTTTCTTCTTTGTACTTTAAGATAGCTACCAAAATGTCTTCCATGAGCATATATTATGTATTAGAATATTAAATATTTTTTAAGATGGTAAGAATCATATCATCATATTAAGTATAGTTTTAAACTAATGGGCAAATTCTGGCACAAATACTCCCTATGCTTGATACTGTTAATTCCTACTTAATGTCAATGTTTTCTTCTCTTTTTATTACTAATTTAACCCTGTGTTGGGAATGACAGTGTTCTCTTAAAAAAAAAAAATCTCTCAACCTCTTTCTCAGTGAGCGTGGCCTGTGACATGGTCTGGCCAATGAGATGTAAGTATAATCTCTGGATGAGGTGTACTTCCATTTTATGTCTGTTGCCTTTCCTTTTCTTCCTACTTGAAATGAGAATATGTGGCTGAAGCTCCAGCAGCCTTGTTGTGAACATAAACATGAGGGTCACATCTTAAGGATGGTGGAACAGAAATGAAAAAGGAACCTGAGTTCCTGGTAATGTCACGGAACAGCCCTATCAGCTTCTTGACTGGCTATCTCCAGACTTTGCATGAGAGAAGATAAACCCCTATTTTATTAAGCTACTGTTATTTGGGTTTTCTGCTACATTCAGCCAAACTGAATCCCTGACTGCCACAATGGGTATGACTTTGGAAGTATTATTGAGCGTTTTGTGCTACATTGAATTACTCTACCTAATCCTTCATGCCTCTTAGCATCCACACCCTTGCCATGGACTTTGGTGGGTTATACTTCCCCAGTCCTTGATTTTGAATTTAGCTGTGTGACTTGCTTTGACCAATGGGTTGTGGTGAAGTAACAGTGTGCCAAATCAGATCCAAGGCCTTAAGAGACCCCATATTTCTGCTTTCTCTCTTGTGCCTGTGTCATTGCCATGAGAAGTACATACCCTAGCAAGCTCTTTGGTCCCAGAATGACATGCATATGGCACAGAATTGCCTGAACCGATCTTTTAGTAAGATGCAGAGATGCCCAACTGGGGCCCAGGCCTAGACCCGCCAAACTCCAGTCAACCTGTAGATGTGTGATAATGAATGAGTATTGTTTTAAACCAGTGAGTTTTGGAGTGGCTTATTATACAGTATAATTGTGGAAAGAGTTCATTTATAAACCTTTCAGTGATCTAAACTTCTCATTTATGAAACAGAGAAAACAATGGCATCTATCTCACAGAGTTGTGAGAGTAAAATGAGATAGCCCTCATGAAGCACTTAGCACAGCATCTGACATAGATAAAAGGATTCATAAACTTTACATACTAGTATTTTGTGACCTTTATCATGGTTATTATTGACAACATCAACTATGACAATATATTTTATACTCCCATGGTTTATTGGACTTCTAGTCTTTGTAGAACTAATTATTCCTAGTTTTAACATGGCAGCAATGGCATTTAATTAAAAAACATGGAGGAACCAGAGTGCATCCAGAGAATGATAAGAAAAATGTTGTCAGAATAAGATAGAATTGGATATATTTACCTTGAGAAAAAGAAGGCATGAGAACTCGTCTCAGTTTTGTTAAAAGAGAAACCAAGCTTTATGTTGTTTCAGAACACCAGATTACAAATCTACATAAAACAGTCTTAAAATACAATTGTGATAGAAGTCTTTCTAGAAGAAGTGAACCCCATTTTATCAAATGTTTTTTATCTAAAAGCTGAAAGATTGCCTTTAAGAATATTGTAGAATTAATTTCTTCTGATTAAGTGACTTTAGTATGTCACAAACTATTCAACTTTTAAAGAGAGAGTTACATATTTTTCCTTTTCCTAAGACTTTAAGAAGTTTTAAGCTCAGATGAACTGAGCTTCTTAGCATGTTTAATAATTTTTTATTGAGTCGGACGCGGTGGCTCACGCCTGTAATCCCAGCACTTTGGGAGGCTGAGGCAGGTGGATCGCCTGAGGTCAGGAGTTTGAGACCAGCCTGGCCAACATAGTGAAACGCTGTCTCTACTAAAAATACAAAAAATTAGCTGGGCATGGTGGCGGGTGCCTGTAAACCCAGCTGCTCAGGAGGCTGAGGCAGGAGAATTGCTTGAACCTGGGAGGCAGTGAGCCGAGATCGCGGCACTGCACTCCAGCCTGGGCGACAAACCGAGACTCCGTCTCAAAAACAAGCGGCAACAACAACAACAACAAATAATCATTTTTTAATTGAATACTGGACATTGTGAATTGCATCCTTGTTGAGTGTCTGAATTTTATTGTCCCCCTTTAGGAAGGTTGTGCCTTTTTTTCAGCCAGTTATTTGTGGATGAGTTTGATTCATTTGAGGACTGTTTTTAAGCTTTATTAGGGTAGGTCTAGAGTAGTCTTCATTCCAGGAATAATTTGGCCCTACTACTAATTAATAACTGCTCAGAGGTCTTCAATGGATTCCTTGGTTTTCACTGAGAACTTTTCACTCTGGCTGGTCAGAGCTCAAATGTCTTCTCATCCTCTGTGAGCTCTAAGAATTATTTAGCTTATACTCCCTGGTCATTCTGTGCTTGGCTGTATGGATTGACAGCTTGGCTGTATGGACAACCAAGTACTTAGCAAAATCTCAGACTACCAGTTTTAAAATTTTATTTATTTATTTATTTGTATAGCTTCATCCTTTCCAAAACTCTGCCCTTCAATTTCCACATCTGTGAACTCTGATCTCTGTCTCCTCAACTCAATAAAGTTCCTAGACACTGGGTTTACCTTTCTATGCCCAGGATCTGGAAACTGTCTCCAGGCAGAAATTTGGGGGCAATAATAGCAAACAGTTGTTTTATATATTTTGCCCAGTTTTCTAGTTGTTTGTGGCAGGAAGTCCAGTCCTTGTTATTCCATCATGGTCAGAAGTGGAACCTTGGGTAACCTTGGAGAGAGCCTAATAGGAAATACTCATCTAGGAGGGTAGAAAAGTGGGCTTACTAGAAAATTTCAGTAACTTTCAGTAATTACTGAGAAGTAATGAATGTGTATCTGAATGTCAGGATCATGAATTTAAAGTGAAAGCATTTTGCCATGTTAAGTGATTTTCTTTGGAAATTATTCAGCAGCTCAGGAGCAAGCATGATCTTGAAGAATATATGGTTGGCTTGGCCAGGAACTAGTGTATTGCCAGACTAGCATTATCATGCTAGACCATACATTTAAACCAATGTAGAGCAACAAAAGCAATTTACCAGTTGTTTTTTGTTTTTTTGTTTGTTTTGAGATGGAGTCTCACTCTGTCACCCAGGTTAGCGTGCAGTGGCACAATCTCAGCTCACTGCAACCTCCGCCTCGTAGGTTCAAGTGATTCTCTTGCCTCAGCCTCCTGAGTAGCTGGGACTACAGGCATGTGCCACCACGCCCAGCTAATTTTTATATTTTTAGTGGAGACAGGGTTTCACCATGTTGGCCAGGCTGGTCTTGAACTCCTAACCTCAAGTGATCCACCCACCTTGGCCTCCCAAAGTGCTGGGATTACAGGCATGAGCCACTGGGCCCAGCCAGAAGTTCTTTAGATATTGAAAAGACCTACGCTAAATTTTTCAATTGCTAACAAAGATAGATAATTAACATTTGAAAGAGTACTTTGGAGCTTACAAAGCTATTTCACAGATAGATAAACTCATCTGTTCCTTAAAACAGCCTCATGAGAGTCAACATCATTATTTCATTTTACAGATGTAGAAATCAATATTCAGCGAGCAAGAGGCTAGTCTAAGACGGCAAAGCTACTAAGTTACGGAGCCGTCTTAAGTCTTATTGCTCTAATAAGTACTTAAAATGAGGGGAACTCTTTTAAGCTTCTGAAAAGTTCTAGACTCTTTTTCCCAAAAAATTCATAAAGCCTCTAATTTTAAATATAATTTCAGATAATTCACAGATTCCCTGAAGTTCATGCAAGTGGCAGTGTACTCTTGGTTTAAAATTTCTAATTTTTTCAGCACTGTAAGACAGGGTGGGAAAAAAAAGAAAAAATTTCTAGTTTTTAACTTGCATCTAGACAGTAGTTATATGGGTATTCACTTTATAATTTTTTTCAACTGTATATATATACATATATACACATACACACATATGTATATATACATATAAACATATGCATATATACATATACACACATGCATATATACATATACACACATATGCATACATACATATACACACATGTATATATACATATACACATGCATATATATACATATGCATATATACATACACACGCATATATACATATACACAAGGCATATATGCATATACACACACATATATATACATATACATATGCATATACACACACGTATATATACATATACATATGCATATACACACACGTATATATACATATACATATGCATATACACACGTATATATACATATACATATACACATACACACATGTATATATACATATACATATGCATATACACATACACACACGTATATATACATATACATATGCATATATGCATATACACGCATGTATATACACATACACATGCATATATACATATACACGCATGTATATACACATATATACATGCATATATACATATACACATATGCATATATACATACACACATGCATATATACACACATGCATATATACACATATGCATATATACACACATGCATATATACACATATGCATATATACACACATATGCATATATACATACACATATATAATATGTGTTACATTGACTTGTCAATGTATATGTTTTATCATAAAAAATAAAGGCTCAATAATGTAGAACTTCTCTACTTTTAGTTGTGCTTTGTGGATGTTAAGCATTAAAATAGAGCTGTATTTCTAAAAAAATCCTGAAAAGTTAAAAAAATACTGTTTACTTTGTTTTCCTTGTCCTTCTCCATTATTATCCATATGCTTCACAACAGTTCTCCTATTGTAAAAAAAACACAACCTGTATATTATATGTAGTGCATTGATTTTGAAACTGTGAAAGTCAGAGTCCTAGAATTAGCTGACAATCTCCTTTTCCAGTTTATCTTTCCTTCTCCACAAAAAGGCTTGATAATGGAGAAGGAAGTTGAGTTTTCAGGTCAATAATGAGAAAGAAATTTTGGAACAAGCAAGACAATGCGAGTCACCCTTATTTCCGTTTCTCTTAGGATAAACATGAGCTATTTTCATGTACTTTCCCATATCCTTTTAGTCAGGAGTATCCCAAGATTATTCCTTAACCATCTTCTCCATGCAGATTCTTTTTCAGATGTTACTTACATGGGCACAGATACAAAAAGGCAGAAAAAAAAGAAGATAGTTTCATTTCCTGATACAAACATAGCATAGCTTCCTGAGTTGAAGGGTCCTGTCTGACCCTTAAAAATCTACTTTTCTTTGTAATTATCAAGAATCTTTTTCTTTTTTCTTCTCTTTTTTAAGAGACAGATTCTTTCTTTGTTGCCTAGGCTGGAGTGCAGTGGTGTGAATCATAGCTCACTGCAGCCTTGAACTCCTGGGCTGAAAGGATCCCCCTGCCTCAGCCTCCTGAGTAGCCGGGACTACAGGTATGCACCACCATACCTGGTGAATTTTTAAATTTTTTTGTAGAGACAAAGTCTTGCTATATTGCTCAGGCTGATCTCCAACTCGTCGGCTCAAATGATCCTCTCACCTTGGCCTCCCAAAATGCTGAGGATTATAGGCATGAGCCACAGCACCTGGCCAAGAATCTGTAAAGGTAAGATGAATGATGAAAGAAAGCCTTAATTCTTCATTTTCCATCTCTTTCTCCATCGCATGAATCAGTCAGTGGAGAAATAAGGGACCTTAGCATTGGATTTTCACAACCTAAATCAGGGAGGGTAATTGAGGCATTTAAGGAAGATAAACAAGCATAGGGATTTTTTATATATTACAAAAGAAATCAAAATTATAAGAGCACAAAAATGAAAAAAAAAAGAATCCGTGATTTCTACTATAATCATCAAGCTTCTATAAAAAGTGGGGGCAATAGTGGTTCTTCTTTCTTAGAATTATAAACCAGGTGCAACTTCATATGCATACCACATGGTCCTAATTAGGAAAACAGGATTGAAAGCATCAACATCTTCGCTACTGTAGCATGTGTGGCAATGATTCTCAACTCTAGAGAGTGAAGGACAGCATATCAGCAATGCATTGGCAGCCCACCATGAGCAACTCTGATAATGTGCTACTGATATATTTTGTATATGTGGAAAATGTCACTGTGTAGCTTTTCTTAAAGGTGAATATCTCCCTGTCTTTTGCTCACCCACCATCTACCAATCCTTAACTAATGACTAAGTCTTTATTAACTTTTCTTGAACCAACTTGCTTTCTCCATTCCCACTTCTTCCACATTCATTAAAGCAACTGTCTTTTCTTGCTTAGATGACTGCAATAAACAACTAATTGAGCTCCCTGCCTCCAGTGTTGTACTCCCCCAATTATTTGCCTATACTCATCTTTCAATAGAAATCTGATATAGAAATCTGAAATAGAAATCTGATCGTGCCATTCCCTGCTCGACACCTCGTAAAGGTTTCTCAGTGGTCTCTGGGTAAGTCCAGACTCCTTGACATGGTATACAAAGCCCTTTATGTCAACCTCAGCTCTCACAACTGCATCTCCTCTCCTCGCAGACCGCACTGTTGCCATTCTCTGGCCATGTTGAATTAACTTCCAGTTTTATCTGGCCTCCAGACCTTTGCCTAGAGGTTACTCCATCTATCTCTGAATGTCCCCTTTCCTCTTCATCTGATTAATTCCTCCATGTCTTCAGAAGCCATCTCTCCTATGAAACTGTCTCTGACCTGCAATATTGGGTTTAGGGTCCTAAATTTTTACCTCTAACTAGTTCTAAAACATTTATCACCACCCCAAAAAGAAACTTCATACTTATTAAGCAGTAACTCCCCATTTCTCCATTCCCCCACTACTTACACCTGACAAAGCTCTCAATACTCTATGGAAGTCTATTTTCTTGTCTGTCTCTCCCACTAGACTATAGCTCTTTGAAGACAGGGAACATACCTTGTTGGGTTCCCCACACCTAAGAAGAGAGCCTGGGATGTAATACTCACAGTTGACCATTAGTGTTAAAGAGGTGAGTACAGAAGTGAGTGGGTTAAAAAAGGGGGCGGGGGGAGAAATTTTAAACATCTTTAAATGTCTTTACTAAAAGGTTAGAATGATTTCAGAGGGAAATTACAATTTTGAAGGGAAAGGAAAAGACATTGAAATTACAGGTTTCAGAAGAAGAGCTTCCTTTGACTCCAGCTTTGGCTCTTCTGCCTTAGTATCCCCAATCTGCCCCCAAGCACCCTTATATGCATTCCTCAGGAAAAGGGGTGTTGTTCTCAGTCTCTTCCTCTTCCCTCTGTGCCTCAAACTAGCAGCTTCCAGTGGTGCCCTGGGCTTCAGAAGGTGGCCACTGAGCTGACCTCTAGGCTTGCAGGCTTCTTGGGAGAGCAGGTAGTGGAGGTGGGTATGGGGGGTGGTGACTGGGCTCCAGTTTGAATTTCATCTTTATGATTCCCTCTTACTATGGGGAGCATTACGGCATGAATCCCAAGGACAAATTTTAATTTGGGACCGTCTAAACCCTTATTAAAGTCATACTATTTTCTCAATCATCAAGAAAACTGCCTTTCTCTATAGTCCATAAGTCCTCAATTTTGTGGGGAGGAATTTATTTTTTACTATTATTTATTTATTTATTTATTTATTTATTTATTTTTTTGAGAGAGTCTCACTCTGTTGCCCAGGCTGGAGTGGAGTCGTACGATCTCACTGCAACCTCCACCTCCCAGGTTCCAGTGATTCTCGTGTCTCAGCCTCCCAAGTAGCTGGGATTACAGACACAGGCCACTATGCCCGGCTAATAATTGTATTATCAGTAGAGACAAGGCTTCACCATATTGCCCAGGCTGGTCTCAAACTCCTGGCCTCAAGTGATCCCCCACCTCGCCCTCCCAAAGCACTGACATTACAGGCATGAGCCACCGCACCCAGCTAAGAAGGAATTTTTTGGATCTCCTTCCACCTTTGCTGAAATTCTAAAAAAGCTGCATTCCACTTTTAGCAGCTGTTTTGTTATGGCTGAATAAATGCCAGAGATGCCATCAGATTATTTTAATTCAATTGTCTCTCAGTTGAGGAGGGCTAAACTGTCAGGTTCCTCTTGGCACAATGCAAGTAGAAAGGTAAGTGATAAGCGGTCTGGTGCAGTGGATCATGCCTATAATCCCAGCAATTTGGGAAGCCTAGGTGGGTGGATCACCTGAGGCTAGGAGTTCGAGATCACCCTGGCCAACATACAGAAACCCCATCGCTACTAAAAATACAAAAATTAGCCAGGTGTGATGGTGTGTGCCTGTAATCCCAGCTACTCAGGAAGCTGAAGAAGGAGAATCACTTGAACCTGGGAGACGGAGGTTGGGGTGAGCCAAGATCACGCCACTGCACTCCAGCCTGGGAGACAGAGCGGGAGACTCCATCTCAAAAAAAGAAAAAGAAAGAAAGAAAGAAAGATAGTAATAACTCACCTGAATTTCTCGTCGGCACTTCAGGATCATGATCTCTAACGCTCATCTTCCCTCTGTCATACTTAGGGTTGGGGTCCAGCCCCAGCTGAGGTCTGAGGACAGTGGGTGGATGTGGGGCAGGGAACTGGAAGAACACTCAAGAGACAGCAGGTAAATGAGACATGGCTTTGTTCAGCAGCCCCTTCACAGGGTCCGTGTTACATTTATACACTACACAAACATTAGTGGCTGAGAGCCAGGTGGGGAGCTTCTCTATGTTGTGTCTACATGGCTATGATTGTATAAGACATGGGGCTGTGTACTTGCACCCCAATCCTGCTGAATCATCAAGGCTGTTTACCTCGGCCTGTACTTGCTTCTCTATGCGTGCTTGGTGACAGCACAACCATGTTCCTTACACTCTCCAAACCTGTCCCACTCTCTGCATTCTTTATGGGATGAATTGGCATTGATTTAATAGCTGGCTCAAACCTGATCCCATTTCCCCCACTCCCTCTCCCCTCACACTCAGACCTGTCACAAGCCTGCCCAGCCCTTCTCAGCAAGCCTCACATCCATTTCCTACCTTAATTACTAATGCTCTCACTCAGGCAGGTTATGGGAATCTCCTAACTGTATTATCTGCTTCCAGGCTGGGGCACTCCCACAGGTAAAGCTGATAATAGTACTGCCTGTGTACAGCCCTTTCTGCAGGCCACAGAAGGCCCTGCAGAAGAAAATTCAGTCCTCCTCAATGCATTGCAAGACCCTCCTGCAACTGGCCTCTATTTATCTCTAAACCTGCACTGTTCAATATGGTAGCCACTAACTGTTGAAGCTATTTAAATTTAAATTAACTAGAATTAAATGAAAGTTAAGATTCAATTCTTCAATTGTACTAGCCAAATGTGGCTGGTGGCTACCGTATTGGACCGTGACGATATAGAACATTACCATCATTGTAGAAAGTTCTGTTGGATACTTACCTTACCCCTACTGCATCTGAACTCAAACTTTCAAATGACCCACACCTTTGAGCATATGGTGCTTTAGCTGAGGCAACCTCCTTTAATTGGATTACTTACCTTGCCAATTATGCCCTTCAAAACACAGATCAAATGTCATCCTATTCAGAGAGACCTTTCCAACCAGGCCTCCTATTCTTGTGCAAGTGATCACTTCCTCATTTGGATGCCCATTGCACTCTCTGCAGACTTCTACCAGAGCGCCCCTAACACTCCATGTCATCTAGTGTTGATGTCTGTTTCCCTTTACTACAGTATGAGCCGGGGCTGGGGGCAGGAACCCAGTCTTATTCATTTTTCTAGCCCCAGCTCTATAGTAATGCCTGACATATAGGATATGCTAAGAACTATTTTTGGGAATGAATAAATATTACCAATAAATATTCTAAGGTCAAAATTTTATCAGATTTCAGAAACAAGAGAATGTCCCAAATCAAATGCCTCACTGACAGGTAAAAACCTTGAAAAAGAAATATATTTTCAGTCAAATCAACAAAATACTGGATATGCTCTTTTAAATCGCAATCTCATGCTAGAGTTGTGTTCCATTTACAACTAACCCACGAGAGGCATGACAATTGGAGTGGATAATTGAGGTGGTTTGACAGGTATAGCAAGGTGTGGCTGACTGCACACGAAGGAAATTCTGGCTTCAGCAATTATTAGATACATCCCTGTGATATTAAAAGCATGAAGATTTGGCTAGTCAATTCAAATATTAAGTGTCTAGGCTTAAAAATAGTTTATTGGGACATTTTCCATTATAAAAATAACACACTCTCTTTATGAAAATTTGGGAGTACAAATCCACCACCAATAGTTTCATTAACAAAGGATTAATATTGTTAACATATTCATGTAATGACTCATTCTATTGTACCTTATCTACATTCTTACCATATCTTCTGTTACCCTTTTACACTTAACATTACAACGCAGACATTTTTATATCTTATTATTGACTGTATTTTTAATAGCTGTATAATATGCAATTGAGTTCATGTGTCATAATTTACTGAAGTATTCCCACTATTTTGTAGCATATTTTCAAGTTTTCACTATTATAAATAACACTGGAATTATTTCAGTATAAGAATTTTTTGTATTGCATGTAATTTATTCAGATTCCCAGATGTGAAATATCTGAGTTTTTAAATATCTGCTTCATTTGCTACTTTATTCCTAGTACCTAGAACAATGCCTATCACATGGTAGGTATTTTATTAATAATTGTTGAATGAATATGAGATGTTAATTACGTGCAAAAAAGCTGGCTTGATATGTAGACACCAAAAGCATGTCATAGGCATGTCTTGTGATAGGTTCCAGGGAAGACTTTGTCCCTACTTTTAAAAAAATTAATGAATTTTAATTTTTAGAGCAATTTTAGGTTCACAGCAGAACTAAGCAGAAAGTACAAAGTTCCCATCTATCCCTATCCCCACACACATAACCTCCCTGGCTATCGACATCCTGCACCACAGTGGCACATATGTTATAATCGATGAACCCATCATTATCACCTAGTCCATAGTTTAGGATTCACTTTTGGGGCTGTGTAATTTATGGGTTGGGACAAATGTATAATGACAGGTATCCACCATTACAGTGTCATACAGAATAGTTTTACTGCTATCAAAATCCTCTGTGCTCTATCATCCCTCCCTTCCCCCAACCCCTGGCAATCACTGATCTTTTTACTGGAGTAAAATTGTTGAACCACATGGTAAGACTATGTTTAGTTTTGTAAGAAACTGCCAAACTGCTTCCCAAAGTGGCTGTACCATTCTGCATTCCCACGTGGCAGCAGAGAAAAAGAATTCCAGTTTCTCCACATCCTTGGCAGCATTTGTTGTTGTCAGTGTATTGTTTTGGCCATCCTAATAGGTATCTAGTAGTATTTTGTTGTTATTTTAATTTGCAATTCCCTAATGACATATGATGTTGAACACCTTTTCATATGCTTAATTGCCATCTATATATCTCCTTTAGTGAGATATCTGTTGACATTTTTTGCTCATTTTAAAAGTTGGGTTGTTTGTTTCATATTATTCAGTTTTAAGGGTTTGATTTGGGTAACAGTCCTTTATCACATACGTGTTTTGCAAAAATGTTATCAAAATCTGTGGCTTGTGTTTTCATTCTCTTAATGAGGTATTTTGTAGTGCAGAAGTTTCCAATTTTCATGAAGCCCAACCTATCCATTTTTTATTTTAGGGATGATGCTTTTGGTATTCTATTAAAAAGTAACCATCAAATTCAAGGTCATCTAGTTTTTTTTCTGTTATATCCTATAGGTTTTATAATTTTGTGTTTTACATTTAGGTCTGTTATCATTTTGAGTTAATTTTTGTGAAGGGTATAGAGTTTGTGTCTACATTTTTTTTTCTTTTTCTTTTTTTTTTTTTGCTTCCGGATGTCCTGCTATGCCAGCCCCTTTTATTGAAAATATTATCATTTCTCCTTTGGATTGCTTTGCACCTTTTTCAAAAGAATTGACTATGTCTGTGTGGTTCTATTTCTGGACTCCTTATTCTGTTCCACTGATCTATTTATTTATTCTTTGGCTTATACCACACTGTCTTGTAGCTTTTTAGTAAGCCTTGAAGTCAGGTAGTATCAAGTCGGTACATTTACTTTTCATGTCTTTTCCCTCTCTTACTGTTCTAATTAAAACTTCCAGTTCAATTTTGAATAGTAGCAGTAATATGTATGAGTTCCACTAGCTTAAAATAAATGCTTGCATTACCCCTTTAAGTATGACGTTTGCTGAAAATGAAAAAATAAATATCCTTTTTCTGGTTAAGGACATCCCTTGCTCTTTCTTTTTTTTCTTTTCTTTTTCTTTTTCTTTTTTTCCTTTGAGACAGAATCTCACTTTGTCGCCAGGCTGGAGTGCAGTGGCGCCATCTCGGCTCACTGCAACCTCCGCCTCCTGGGTTCAAGGGATTCTCCTGCCTCAGCCTCCCAAGTAGCTGGGACTACAGACATGTGCCACCACACCTGGCTAATTTTTTGTATTTTTAGTAGAGATGGGGTTTCATCGTGTTAGCCAGGATGGTCTCATCTCCTGACCTCTGATCTGCCCACCTCAGCCTCCCAAAGTGCTGGGATTACAGGCGTGAGCCACCGCGCCCAGATGAAAATTTTCATTTTAACAAGCATTCCAGGTTATTCTAGTGCAGATGGTCCAGGGGTACACACTTTGCAAAAGTAGCTAATCTAAAATACCATGTTCAGCAGGCACCTTTCCATTTTTCAATATTATATACACATTCTGTCTTTGATTCTGATGGACAATGATACATGTGTGCATTAGGCATTTAAAAAAATAGGTTACCCTGTCAGCAACTTAGTAATAAAAATGACTTGAAATACCAAAAATGAGAGCATAGTTTATTGATACTTATAAACTTTTTAATCAATGTAAGTGTTGCAGACTAATTCGTATGATCTGATCATAATTTAGTCACGTGGGACTGAAATCTGCAGTGGCCCAGATTTGCTCCATTTGTGGATTTTCTCCAACAGTACCCCAGAATAGAGGATTCTGGCAAACCTCAGATCGATAAGGAGAAACAGTATGGGACAACGGGTCCAACTGGCCAGAATGGAACTGAGATTACCAGCTATAGAATTTCAACAGGTCCACTTGATGGAAAGAAAGAGACTAACTGGTGTTCTACTTATTTCTGATATGAAATGAAGCTGACGTCTGTGGAGTCTAAATATCAAGGAATGGTAAAATGAAAAGGTTCCTGGTGGGTTATCCATGCCATTACTACAGTTGTAGCATAATTTTGTAGTAGTTAGAAGTCCAGATTGTGATGTCTACAGCATGTATGAATGAGGTACTGTTAAAGCTGAATGCCAATCTTTATGAGAGAAGTTGAGGGAACATGTACTGCCAAGGATCTGACCTTTACTTCCAGAATAATAATCAGATTGTCAACCTCAAGAGGTAAGGATAGGTCCTAAGAAGGAAGAAAGTTCCTTCTGCTGCATTAATGTCATCTTTCATACAAAAATCAATGTGAAGAATTGCCTCCATGTTCAGCCTCAATGATATACAGTATGTGACAATTACTCAAGTGACTGAAATGACTTCCTATACAGACCACAGTGCCACTTTTCTTACATATATGTAAGGGAGCCACCTACTGTCAAAATAGGATCTTACAGCTACAGATTCTCCCATTGCCCCACCCCCCAACTATACAACTGCATAAACTTAGCCGCAATAATTTAAATGAGAATTTTGCAGAATTCAAGAAACTGACATAAAATAATTTTGGGGGTGGGAAGAACAATCCACACTGCCCTGTGTTCTTTACAAGTTGGAAAATATTCATTAAGCAGTTACCTGTTATGCATTGCAAGTCTCAAAGAGAATCCTGGTATGCTGGAATTAGTGAGACAGTTTGTAGTAACAAATGCCCCTGCCAATTTCTTTCTTAGTATTTTTGGTAATGCTATTTCTTCCTGAACGTGTCTTTGCCTGTCTCAAGCTTACCTAGCCTGCAAACTCAGCTAAGTCTTACCTCCCCCATGAAGACTCTGCATATCTCCAGCCTGTTGCAGCCTCTCCTGCTTGGATCTCTGTTGCTCTGCTTCATCCCAGAGGCACAATCCTGTGGGCATTTCCTCATACATACACTGCTTTGTGGTGATAGCAATAGCTAGCATTTACCATATGTCGGCACTGTTGGACCACTTTCCTTCTATTAACTCATTTAATTATCATATTAACTCGATGACGTGATTACTTTTATAATCCCCATTTTTTAAAAGAAGAAACTGAGGCCTAGAGAAGTTTAAAAAAACTTGCTCAAGGTCCTTAAGGTTATTAAGCAGTAGTGTCAAAATTTAAACCCATGCATCTGCATTTCCAACTTATTTGTAAGCACTTGGTGGACAAGAACTATGTTCTAAAATTCTTTTGAAGTTCCCACATTGCCTAGCCTAGTGCTGTGATCTTAGGGACTGAAATTCTTAGTTTTATTACAGTTTACTAATTTTCCAGGAAATCAGAAGACCCAAGAAAGAGGATAGTTTTCCCCCCATTAATCAGGCTGATAAAAAACAAGTTTGACAAGATACTACAGCAATAATAGGGAACTTGTATTAACCAGGTACTATAAGCCTGGCACTGTGCTAAGCATTTTTATATATTATTTAATTCTTACAATAAACCTTTTCAGAGAGGTACTATTATATATATATATCTTACGGATGAGAATGCTGAAGCACAGAGAGGTGAAGTAACTTGCCTAAGGTCCCACAGATTCTAGCCTATGTCTAACCTATATGCTATCATCTCGCACCTACTGTGTTAGAATGCTTATTTATGGCGGGGACAGTGGCTCACATCTGTAATCCCAGCACTTTGGGAAGCCAAGGTGGGTGGATCACCTGAGGTCGGGAGTTCAAGACCAGCCTGACCAACATGGAGAAACCCAGTCTCTAGTAAAAATACAAAATTAGCCAGGCGTGGTGGTGCATGCCTGTAATCCCAGCTACTTGGGAGGCTGAGGCAGGAGAATCGCCTGAACCCGGGAGTTGGAGGTTGCAGTGAGCCAAGATCATGCCACTGCACTCCAGCCTGGGCAACAAGAACAAAACTCTGTCCCCAACCCCCCAAAACAAAACAAAACAAAAACCTATTTACAAGGGGGTTTAGAAATTGCCGTGAATACACCATGAGGAAGATGGCCTTCTCCCATAAAACAATGACTCCTAATTTTGTAGGATTGGTACAGGAGGGCGAATGTCCACAGAAGGATTGTATATTCCCAACTATTGATGTCTCTTTCCCTTGGCGAGTTCATGAGTTACTGCTGCCATCACAGAACTGACCTCATGGGGGCACTGCTCCCAAACCCACAGCAATCCTGAGGCAAGGCTGGAACATTTGAAAAAGGATTTACTCAAGTCCAGGGTAACAGGACAAGTACACAACATAGAGCACCACAATCTGGTTACAAGATGTGGCTCGCTCTCCAAGTCTTGAACAAAATAAATATTTTTGATCTTCCTTCCTGCAGTGGCTCCATTCTTATGTTTATGACAGAAGAGCAATCACCTGGCACCTTTCTCTTCAGTCAAGCCCCTAGACAGCTGGGTACAGGAGGAGGTGGAAGTTTCCAGTGGTGTGAGAATTTCTATTTCCTTTATCAAGGCCTGGCACTTCTACATATGATGGCATTGTAGATGACCACTCTCTTGGGGAGATGCCTCCCCCTTCAGCTACTAGCTCCGGGAATGAGACCTGCTCTTAAGACTTGCTCCTTGCTATGGTCTGAATGTTTGCGTCTTCCCAAAATGCATATGTTGAAACCTAATCCCCAAGGTGATGGGTTTAGTTAAGTAGAGTCTTTGGGAGATGATTAGGTCAGGACGGCTGAGCCTTCATGAATGGGATTGGTACCCTTATAAAAGAGACCCTAGGCCAGGCACAGTGGCTCACACTTGTAATCCCAGTACTTTGGGAGGCTGAGACGGGAGGATAATTTGAAGTCAGGAGTTCAAGACCAGCCTGGCCAACATGGTGAAACCCTGTCTCTAGTAAAAAATACAAAAATTAGCTGGGCATGGTGGTGGGCGCCTGCAGTCCCAGCTACTTGGGAGGCTGAGGCAGGAGAATCGCTTGAACCCGGGGTATGGAGGTCACAGTGAGCCAAGATCATGCCACTGCACTCCAGCCTGGGTGACAGAGCAAGACTCTATCTCTAAATAAATAAATAAAAGAGGCCCCAGAGAGCTGCCTTGCCCACTTCTACTATGTGAAGACACAGCAAGAAGATGCCATCTATGAATCAGAAAGTGGGCCCTCATCAGATACCAAATCTGCTAGTGCCTCGATCTTAAACTTCTCCAGAACTGTGAGAAATAAATTTCTGTTCTTTATAAGTTTCTCAGTTTATGTTATTTTGTTATAGCAGCTGAAACATTAAGACATACCTCAAATGGACACCATAATGTCTAACTAGTCTATATAACATATTTACATGTACAATAATAGGTACAAGTAATAGCTGTCCACAAACCAACTCCTGTGGACAGGGTTTCAAGAGATGAAAGGAATCCTTGCACCCAGATGTCTAAGAGTTCAAGAGAAGCCAATAAGGTGAAAGGGCTCTTGCTAGGAGCACATCCTGACAATGCCGTATGCATGTGCACATGGGCCTGTGAGTGTGGACGAGAAAGGTGGTACATGTATTTTTGTTTCAAGATATTGCCTCTTGGGGTGCTAGTGACCGGGAGATCACTGAGAAGACTGCATGTGGAGACAAAGTGGAGGACAGTGCCTTCGGGATCCCTTCTGCTGCCCTCCAGCTGCCTTCTTTCTTGCCCATTTCTCTTTTTCCTCTTGTCTTTCCTATTTCTTTCTTCCGTCTTCCTGCCCGCACTGCGCCCATCTTTTCCTCCCTCAGTTTGGCCTGAAGGACATTACAGGTTGAGCATCCGCAATCCAAACCTGTCTGCCTACTAGTGCCAAGAACCTGACTACCTTGTGGAGACCCAGACCCATGCTTGTAGGAGCTCAAAAGGCTATTCACTGATTTATATTAAGTGCTTGATTGATGTTTTTATTTTTATTTTAAAAAATAAACTATTTCTTCATTAGGCAACAATGCTTTACCTAGAAATTTCTTTTCTAGAGCTTGACTTTGGCATCAGTTTGGTCTTTGCCCTCTACTGAATCCTCAGCTCAGCTAGCCTTAAAATATAAAGATTCTTACATGCTCCAGCAATTTCTTCTGATAATGGCACACGTCAAAACTATAAGGCATTGTAGGGTCAGTGGTCATTGGTGAGAAGAGACAAAACAGTTTGTTCCACTTGAAAAATATTTCCTTCCTGATCACTTAGATGGGCCAATCATCAACAAAGATATCAGTAATATCTTCAAATAGAGCAACATTCCACAAACCAGCCCCTGCCTGTTTCTGTATGGCTTGCAAGCTAAGGATGATTTTTAAAAATTATTAAATAGTTAAACAAAATTGAAAAAACAGTAATATTTTATGATATGTGAAAGTTATATGAAATCCAAATTTCAAAGTCTGTAATAAAGTTTTATTGGAACACAGTCATGCTCATTCATGTATGTATCATCTCAGGCTGCCTTTGCTCTATAATGGCAGAATTGAGTAGTTTTGACAAAGACTGTGTGTCCCACCAAGCCTAAAATATTTCCTATTTTGGTCCTTCACAGAAAAAGTTTGCTGACCCCTGACATAGTGTAACAGACTCTCCTGTGTTGATACATGTGCTATGTCTTCATCCTTTTCTCAAATCATCTCAGTGGTCTTATTTTACAGATGTAGAAATGAGAAGCTCAAAAAGGTATAAACAGTCTGAATAATACAGAGCCTGAACTGAAGCCCTTGGCCAGATTACTTCAGCTCACTTAGCTTTCCCTACATCACTTATCAAAAAAAAAAAAAAAAATAGTGTTGACCTCATACAATTGTGGTAGAGATGAAAAAAAATAAGACCATAAGGGGTTTAGTGCAGTGTATGGCATGCCATAAGTGCTTAGTAAATGCAGGTATTTTTGTTAACTAGTAACATTATTACTATTAAAATTCAGATACTCTGTTTCAGCCCAGTACTCTTTTCACTAAGCTAAATAGCACATCTCTTTCCCACACTGAAGAAAAAAAACAGGAACAGGTTATATAATGACTGATTTAAAAATATTATTGGTGTTTTATCAAGACTAAAGGTGGTTTTCACTCACTCCCCAGACATCTGACTCACTCAGATCCTCAACTTTTTCTTTCTTCCTCTTTCTTTCTTTCTCTCTTTCTCTCTCTCTTTCTTTCCTTCCTTCCTTCCTTCCTTCCTTTCTTTCTCTTTCTTTTCTTCCTTCCTTCCTTTCTTTTCTTCCTTTCTTCCTTTCTCTCTCTTTCTCTCTCTTTCTGTTTTTTTTTTTTGTTGTTGTTGTTTTTGAGACGGAGTTTCGCTCTTGTTTCCCAGGCTGGAGTGCAATGGCGCGATCTCGGCTCACTGCAACCTCCACCTCCACCTCCCGGGTTCAGGCAATTCTCCTGCCTCAGCCTCCCAAGTAGCTGGGATTACAGGCACACACCACCACGCCTGGCTAATTTTTTGTATTTTTAGTAGAGACAGAGTTTCATCATGGCCAGGCTGGTCTTGAACTCCTGACCTCAGGTGATCCGCCCGCCTTGGTCTCCCAGAGTACTGGGATTATAGGCGTGAGCCACCGCTCCCGGCCAGATCCTCAACTTTCTACCCAGATGACATCAAAATGGCCACAGATGATCCTTTGGGAGATGGATATCCCTTACTTAGGAAGGCCTTACAGCCATTTTATCTCTTCTGCTCTGTAAAATGAAGATAAGAATGTTCATCCTACGTAACTGGAAGCTCAAATAAGATGACAGATATGAAGGCACTTTAAAAGTGAAGTGTCCTTGCAGTAAAATTATATATGGAGAAAGCCTTTTGCAAAAGTAGATAATTCCTAAGATCATTATTCTTTCATAGGCTGTTGAGAGTCTTATCACCATGTGAATCAAATACAACCTTTAGGTTCTCTTTATTCTGCAAATCCTTGCTTTGTAGAGGAGCAAGCAGTATTCAGCTCCAAACAGTAGAGAATGTGCCAGTGATGGAATAAGGGAGAAAGCTGTCAGAGAGGGAAGTGAACAAATGAGAAACCTTGGGAAGCTTCCTGCTAGCTGTATGTCTAAGCATTGCCCACCCCCGTGTCTCTCTCCTGTGAGCCCTCTCTGCGGCCCTCCAGCTGCCTTCTTTCTTGCCCATTTCTCTTTTTCCTCTTGTCTTTCCTATTTCTTTCTTCCATCTTCCTGCCCGCACTGCGCCCGTCTTTTCCTCCCTCAGTTTGGCCTGAAGGACATTACAGGTTGAGCATCCGCAATCCAAAAGTCAAAGCAAAGGCCCACAACACAATTTATTCAGCATCCCCAAGGGAAAAAAGACCTTCAGCTGCAATATGTCTTTTCTGTGCATACCAGATATGTATGTCATATTTTTTACTAAGTACTTATGTATAAATAAGTATATGAAAATGATTATCAGCAGCGTATAATTTTTTTTTTTAAAGACAGAATCTCACTCTGTCGGCCAGAATGGAGTGCAGTGGTGCGATCTCCACTCACTGCAACCTCTGCCTCCTGGGTTCAAGTGATTCCCCTGCCTCAGCCTCTCAACGTAGCAGGGATTACAGATGTGCGCCACCAGACCCGGCTAATTTTTATAATTTTAATAGAGATGGGGTTTCGCCATGTGGCCTCAAACTCCTGGCCTCAAGCAATCCACCTGCTTTGGCCTCCCAAAGTGCTGGATTATAGGCATGAGCCACCGTGCCTGGCCTGAGCATATAATTTCAGAGTCAGAAATGATGGCGATGCCAAACAACCACAGATTGTCCAATGGATGGCTGAGATAGTGATGCGGTTCCTTCCTCAATGTGTACAAACTTTGTTGCATGCACAAAATTACTTAAAATATTGATAAAATTACCTTTAGCCTATGTGTATAAGGTATATATGAAACATAAGTAAATTTTGTGTTTGGACTTGGGTCCCATCCCCAAGATATCTCATTACTATATGCAAATATTCCAAAAGCCAAAACAATCTGAAATCTGAAACACTTCTGGTCCCAAGCATTTTGGATAAGGTATATTCAACCTGAATTTATTATAGTTTCTATGTGGATAAAACATTTCTGTTCCATGTCCTTAATGTCATATTATTCTTCCACTCATGTAAATTGTTTCATGTTACTTGAGAAGAAATAAATTAAAAAGAAATAAATTAAAAGAATAATAATTCACAAAGCTTTTTCATATATTATTTCATTAATCTTTCAGTTCTCTCAAACCTCATTTGAAAACAGCTCCAAATTACAACAGTGGACAAAATAACAAAAAGCTTTCATTCCCCCCTGCCCCCTGCTTTTTTTTCTTAATAGGCAAGTATCTCTTGACTGAACAAAGAGCTTCCTGCGTTGTGGATTTGCAGTATGACTTGGTTGATTTAGTTCTCTATTTCTGATTTTACTGTGGACATCTCTCGGGTCCATTTTGAAGGTGTTCATGATCATGTTGCCTGGCAAATAAATTCCTAATTCTTTTTCTGTTTGATTGTTTGTTTTTAAGAGATAGGGTCTGGCTCTGTCATCCAGGCTGGAGTGCAGTGGCTAGATCATGGCTCACTGCAACCTTGAGCTCCTGGGCTCAAGCGATCTTTCCACTTCGGCTTCCCAAATTGCTGGGATTACAGGCATGAACCACTGTGCTGGGCCTGTTTCCTAACTCTCTAGCATGGTATTGGAGAGCCTCCATGATTAACCCCTGACCTCTCTTTCCAGTTTTATTTCTCACCACCCCCTTTTATGTATCACTCTAAATTACATTTTCCTAACTGTACACTTCCTCATACATTTCTCTCTGGTTAGATTACCCCATCTTCTCACCAAATCTGTCCATTGAAACTGGAATGGTCCTTCAAGTCCCAGGTCAAAACTAGCCATTATGTTTCTCTGAACTCACACAGTCCTTTGTTAATACCTCTACTGGGGCATTCCCCAGATTTGGCATTGTGCTGTTATTGTTTTGTTTTGTTTTTTAATTTTCTATAAGTACTTTTATTTGCCACCACAGATAATGCTACAGTGAGCATCCTGTATGCATACTTTTATGTATCCTTGCTGGTATTGTACAAAATAGATTCCTAGATGTGGAATTGTTAAGTCAAGGGGTATGTTAAGATTTTTTTTCTCTGTTATTTCTTTTTTTTTTTTTTTTTTAAATTTTACTTTAAGTTCTGGGATACATGTGCAGAACGTGCAGGTTTGTTACATGGGTATACATGTGCCATGGTGCTATTATTGTTATTGTTTATGAACCTATCATCTCTTACTACTGTCTGATATATCTCTGTAGCCCCACAACCCTAGCAAAATGACTACACATAGTAGGTTTTCCATGAATGCTTATTGGATGCCTGAGGCTACTGTCTCCAGCCTGAATTCCCTATTTAAGACCTGAAAAAATCAGGTTTTTTAAAAGTTTCATTCCATTTAAGAGTTAAACCATTTTTCTTATTTAGTGCCAGATTTTTACTTTAGCATATATGACATGATGTTGGATACACCACAGTTCCATTTCTCTACCTCAAATCATAGTTCTGAGAAAATGAAAAATGTCTGCCGTAGGCACTTACTCAAGCACTGCGACTCGGAATCTGACGCCGACCACTAGAATGGCTTCAGGCTTTACATGACCTAACGCACGACCTCAAAGCTGGCTTTCCGTTTAAATGCCAGTAGTCCAAAAAACACTTTAAATTATTTATTTCTCCGCAGTGGGTCATAAAACGTGACATTAATGTTATAGAAAAACATTACATTTGAATCTATATGTAGCTGAAAGAGAATATGGTTGGCGGTATTTTTAGGAAGAGCTCTTCCTAAAGAAGAGCTCAAAGAAAATAGGAATAGGTTATATAATCACTGATTTTAAAATGTTTTTATTATTGGTGCTAAGATGTCTTAGATCGAGACATCTCATCGATTAGTGTTCTCAAGTGACATCATAAGGGCCCCTTATGGTCCTTCAGGAGATGGGTATCACTCAGGGAAAAAAAGCAGTGTATTTTCAGCTCATATTTTTTAGCAACACAGGAAGTTAATCTTGTTAAAATTCAAAAGCCATTTCCCCTTAAGGCTACTGGTTTGTCCTTTTTCAGGTTCAGCAAATTTGCCCCAAACTCAGACTTTTTCATATTCCTGTTAAAGATTGTTATAACCTCTCCTTATAACCATTTTATAAAATGGCAATCCTTCATTTCTCTGATAGGACTTTTTATGTTTAAATGGAAATAAATTTATATGGTAGCCAAAATGCTCAATGGAATTTATGTAAAAGAGAGACCAGCGAAGCAAGCTCAGTGTGGCCTTGGCCCTGGGATTACATGTACAGATGTGTCCGTGGTTGAGGAGAAAAGCACTGTCATCTTTCCTATCTACTCAATCACTTTTCCCTCTGCAGGGAAACTCAGAGTGTACTCCTGGTGATATCTAAGCACAAATGCAAGTGTGATAGTTGTCAGAATCAAAATGGAATTGCTAAAGTTAAGAAAACCCTGACAAATAGAGCTGGGAAGGCCACAAAGAGAGGGTTCTCATTCATGTATGTCTGGTAACAAAAACTGTCACAAAAAACTGTAAAACCCACAACCTTGCACAAAGGCCATTGCCACCTTACACAAAAAAATACCTCTGCAAGGACACCTGTCCCACAACTGCCTGTCCAACCTCAGGCTGGCATCACCCTTGTTGTTGATCTTTATAGCCAAGGATAATTATTTCAAAACAATGATGTAATCCTCCTCATTTTTTTCCTTTAAAAACCTTTGTCTTTCTTTTCCTCCTTGAATACTCACATAGTTTACTATGGCATGCATACTGCCATTGCAATGCTCTATCTTTAAATAAATATCCTTTCTTTTAGAGAGTCTGTCTCTGGTTGTTATTTAAGCTGACACAAGTATTCCTAAAACAGGGTCCCTGATGCTATCCTTTTAAGTAAAAATCAGGGTAAGTATTCAAGAAATATGCCTCTAGCTGAGTTCCTGGTTTCTCAGGAGGGATGAAGCATAGGTTAAAGCTCAGAAATACCACCTGTGAGTAAAACAGGTTGATTGATTATTCATTAAAAACCATGCCTGAGTTCTTCCTTCTCTTCAGTTGCAGCCTTTCAACACCCATTGCTCTGCCTGATCCCCCTCAACTCTTGCCCTCCCTTTGCATAGGTGAACAGCCAGATGCACATTTAAGTTTTATCACAGCATGAGGGGCATTTTTGATGAAAATTATATATTTGAAATAATTTAGAAGCTCACCTAATGGAGTTTGCTGGGGATTTTTAAAGCTGTAACACCAAACTATTCCTTCCAGGTACTCCATATCATCACTCACTCTTTTTGTCAATGAATAGTTTTAGGTTTTCAAGGCCAGTCAGTTTCTCTGAGGCGCTCTCTCTGTAATTCTTGCAGTTGCACACCAGAGTAGTGGAGCCTGATAGAAAACACAGGTTCACATTTTTTGTTTTGTTTTGTTTTGTTTTGTTTTTCTTGAGACAGAGTCTCACTCTTGTTGCCCAGGTTGGAGTGCAGTGGTGCAATCTTGGCTTACTGCAACCTCCGCCTCCCAGGTTCAAGCCATTCTCCTGCCTCAGCCTCCTGAGAAGATGGGACTACAGGCACCTGCCACCACGCCTGGCTAATTTTTGTATTTTTAGTAGAGATGGGGTTTTGCCATGTTGGACAGGCTGGTCTCGAACTCCTGACCTCCAGTGATCCACCTGCCTTGGCATCCCAAAGTGCTGGGATTACCAGCGTGAGCCACCATACCCAACCTATATAGATTTCTTATTCCTATTACAGAGATTCTCAAACTTTCTTGGTTCCAAGCATCTTTAGTGTTTCAGTAATGTTCTCATGGAAACTCTAGGCCAAAAGAAGTACCTAATTGTTCTGGACCTAGGCCAAAGCAAGTGCCTAATGGGTCTAAACAACTTAATAACAGCAATTTGTGTGGTAGCTGGCAAATGTCACCGTGTTCCCCTTGAAATTTAAAAATGTCTGGTTGCCTCCCTGTGAGTTCACTACAGTGCCCTGGAGCAACCGGTGGAGAGTTTGGGGGCGCCATCTTTATGTTTTAGGGCAGTTAGCAAACATTCCTTTTCCAATTCATATATGATGTCCTTATAAAAAATAAAAATTGCTATGATTTCATGTCTCTCTAGAAAATAAAACGGTGACATATGTCAACATGGAGAGATCAAATGCAATGTTAGGTAAAAAAAGGCAAGTTGCAGAATAATGTGTAGAAAAGAATAGCTTTTATTTAAAATTTATATCTTATCTATGCTGGAAGGATGCACACTCTCTCTAGGAGAGTGGTTATCTCTATGGAGGAGAAAGAATTTGACTGGAAGGAGAATAAAGAAGACCTACATTTTATCTGCACCATTTTAGATGTGTTATTAAAATATGCAAGGCAAACATGAACAAATGTTGACATGTGTTAATTCTGGGTGGTGAGCTATAGGTGTTTCTTATACTAATCTTTGGACTTTCCTATATTAAAAAAAAATTTTTAACCCAGAAAGTATTGAGCAAGAACTAAAATGGTAGATCAAGTATTAGTTTTCTTTTCTACATATGATCAACCCTTATAGCTATTTAATTTAGTTTGGGGTCATAAAATAATTCTAAATTTTTTCTGGGGTCAGAAATAGCCAGATGATGAACTACATACTATGTGTTCAAAAACCCCAGCTGCTGTGTTTTACAAAACCAGCTGCTTGCTAATCCTAACAAGGTGTAACTTTTGCAACTAATTAGTTCCAAAAGGCAAATTTAGATTTACATTCAGATTCAACACATTATCATGTCGAAGAAGAGACCACATCATGTAGGTTTTTAAAAACTTTCAGTATCTTGCTGGGCGTGGTGGCTCACACTTCTAATCCCTGCACTTTGGGAGGCTGAGGTGGGCAGATCACCTGAGGTCAGGAGTTCGAGACCACCCTGGCCAACACAGTGAAACCCCGTCTCTACTAAAAATACAAAAATTAGCTGGGTGTGGTGGCGCGCACCTGTAATCCCAGCTACTTGGGAATCTGAGGCAGGAGAATCTCTTGAACCCGGGGGGTGGATATTGCAGTGCGCTGAGATCGTGCTATTGCACTCCAGCCTGGATGGCAGAGCCAGACTCCATTAAAAAAACGAACAAACAAACAAACAAAAATTCAGTATGTTATATATGGTAGGTATTCAATGAATGCCTTTGGAATTAGTAAAATTAATTTATCTTTACTTAGCATTTTAAAAAAATTAACAATAAAAAACCATTAAGGCACAGCTTTGTGGCAGCTTTATAATGTGGCTTATAATTATTATTATTATTATTATTATTATTATTTTTTTTTTTTGAGACGGAGTCTCGCTGTGTCGCCCAGGGTGGAGTGCAGTGGCCAGATCTCAGCTCACTGCAAGCTCCGCCTCCCGGGTTTTTACGCCATTCTCCTGCCTCAGCCTCCCGAGTAGCCGGGACTACAGGCGCCCACCACCTCGCCCCGGCTAGTTTTTTGTATCTTTTAGTAGAGACGGGGTTTCACCGTGTTAGCCAGGATGGTCTCGAACTCCTGACCACGTGATCCGCCCGTCTGGGCCTCCCAAAGTGCTGGGATTACAGGCTTGAGCCACCGCGCCCTGCCAATTTTTATTATTTTTTAATGCTATTTTAATTTTAAAGTTCATATGGTTCAAAATTAAAAGATTTAAATCGATATGCCATGAAAAATAAGACTCCATTTAACCCTCAATCTCCAGCCACTCAGTTCTCTGAGAGGCAACCAAAGTGACCAGTTTTTGTGTCTATGTTTAGAGAAGAGGCATTATATATATATACCTATATATGTATTTTATATATATGATATATACGCACATGAATATATATACACAAACAAACATAAAAATTTGTTTTTAAAATAGTAAATATATGTCATATTCATGGCTCTAAATACCATCTATGGATGACATTGATTAGATAATCATTTGGATGTCTAATAAATATTTCAAATTTTATTTGAAACAAACATATTTCAAATAAGCTCCACCTGTAGCTTACGCATTCAGTTGATAGCAACACCGGCCTTCGGGTTGTTCAGGCACCCTTGACTCCTCTCTTTCTTTCACGCTACACATCTAGTCTGTCAGGAAAGTCTGTTGATGACTTTGAAACATTTCCAGAATCTGGCCTCTGCTCACCACCTCCTCTGCTGTCACCTAGTCCTGGCCACCAGCATCTCTCACAGGGACCACTGCCTTACCATACTCTCTACTTCCACCTTGTCTCTCACAGTCTGTTCTCCACCAAGCACAGAGAGAACCTTTTAAATTATAAGTCATAAATGCCACTCCTCTCAAAACCCTACAATAGACCCAGTGCAGTGGCTCACACCTGTAGTCCTAGCACTTTGGGAGGCCGAGGCAGGTGGAACGCTTGAGCCCAGGAGTTAGAGACCAGCCTGGGCAACATGGTGAAACTGTCTCTACAAAAAAATGCAAAAATTAGCCGGGCATGATGGTGCCTGCCTATAGTCCCTGCTGAGGAGGGAGGATGCCTTGAGCCTGGGAGGTGGAAGTTGCAGTGAGCTGAGATTGCACCACTGCACACCAGCCTGGGCAACAGAGCAAGAACCTGTTTCAAAAACAAAAAGCAGGCTGGGCACAGTGGCTCACGCCTGTAATCCCAGCACTTTGGGAGGCCGAGGTTGGTGGATTGCTCGAACCTGGAAGTTCAAGACCAGGCCAGCCAACATGGCAAAACCCTGTCTCTACTAAAAATACAAAAAATTAGCCAGGTGTGGTGGTGCGCACCTGTAGTCCCAGCTACTAGGGAGGCTGAGGCACGAGAATTGCTTGAGCCCGAGAGGCGGAGGTTGCAGTAAGCCAAGATGGCACCACTGCACTCCAGCCTGGGTGAGGTGACAGAGCAAAACGCTGTCTCAAAAACAAACAAACAAAAACAAACAAAAAAAAAATACAAGCAAAACCCTATAATTGTTTGCTTTTACTCAGAATACACTTCAAAGTCCTGCATTGATGAAGTCCTGCATGTAGGCCCTGCATTGATCTGCCTGCTTTATCTTCCTTGCCTTCATGCTCTGATTCTTTCTGGCTCACTCTGCTCAGCCTTGCTGGCCTCTTCTGTTCCCTGCATTCACCAGACACACTCCTGCCTTAGGACCTTTTCTAGCTCTCTCTGCCTGCAACTCTCTTCTCCCAGATCTTCTTTTGGCTAACTCTCTCATCTCCTTCAAGTCTGTGTTCAAATCTTGCCTTCTGAGGCCCAACCTGACCACAGTTTGGTTTTTTTTTTTTTTTTTTGAAACGGAGTCTTGCCCTGTCGCCAGGCAGAGTGCAGTGGGGCAATCTTAGCTCGCTACAACATCTGCCTCCTGGGTTCAAGTGATTCGCCTGCCTCAGCCTCCCCAGTAGCTGGGACTACAGGCACATGCCACCATGCCCAGTTAATTTTTGTATTTTTAGTAGAGACAGGGTTTCACCATGTTGGCTAGGATGGTCTTGATCTCTTGACCTCATGATCCACCTGCTTCGGCCTCCAAAAGCGCTGGGATTACAGGCGTGAGAAACCACACCTGGCCGACCACAATATTTAATAGTGTCTTCCCCACAGGCAGCACCTGGATCTCCCATGGCCTGCTCTACCTTTTCTTTTAATCATAGAACTTACCAGTTTCCAATATACTATATATTGTTCATGTTTGTTGTTTATCGACTGTCTCCCTTAACAAGGTGTAAGCTCCACTATGGTTGAGACCTCTGACTACTTTACTTATAGATTTATCCCTCCAATGTGATGCTTGACACATAGCAGATGCTTAAAGGTATTTGTTGGATATGTGAATGAATAAATAAATTATACTCTGTATATTGTTTTGTGTCTTTTTTTCACTTAATGATGTATTTATTCAAAAGAGGTATCTTGAAAATCTTGGAAATTTCTTATAAGCACATTGTCTCAGTCTATTTAGTACTGTTAGAATACCTGAGGCTGGGTAATTTATTTAAAAAAAGAGATTTCTTTGGCTTACAATTGTGGTAGCTGAAAAGTTCAGGATTGGGCAGCCACATCTGGTGAGGGTCTCGTGCTGCTTCAACTTGTGGCAGAAAGTGGAAGAAGAGTGGGCATGGGCAAAGAGATCACATGGTGAGACAGGAAGCAGAAGACAGACACCGAACTGAGGAAGCCAGACTTTTAACAACCTGCTCTCTCTGGTACTCATCAATTCCTGGAGAGGAAGAGCTCACTCATCCCCATGGGAGGGCATTAATCTATTTTTGGGAGTTCTTCCCCATGACCCAAATACCTCCTACTAGTCCCCGCCCCTCAACACCCTCACATTGGGGATCAAATTTCTTTCTTTTCCTTCCTTCTTTCCTTCCTTCCTTCCTTCCTTCCTTCCTTCCTTCCTTCCTTCCTTCCTTCCTTCCTTCCTTCCTTTCTTCTCTCTCTCTCTCTCTCTCCTCTCTCTCTCTCTCTCTCTAAGGTCTGGCTCTGCTGGAAGTGCACTGGCATGATCTGGGCTCACTGCAACCTCCATCTTCCAGGCTTAAGCCATCCTCCCACCTCAGCCACCCAAGTAGATGGGACTACAGGCACGTGCCACCACCCCAGCTAATTTTTGTATTTTTTTGTAGAGATGGGGTTTCGCTATGTTGCCCAGGCTGCTCTCAAACACCTGGGCTCAAGTGATTCACCTGCCTCAGCCTCCCAAAATGTTAGGACTATGGTTGTGAGCCACCGTGCCTGGCCTGGGGGTTAAATTTCAATACGAATGTTGAGGGGGACAAACCACATCCAAACATAGTACACATACTATTTTTTCTCTCTCTCTTTTTTTTTTTTTGTAGAGACAGGGTATCCCTGTGTTACTCAGGCTGGTCTCAAACTCCTGGGCTCAAGCAATCCTCCCACTTCAGCCTTCCAAGGTGCTGGGATTATAGGTATGAGCCATTGTTCCCAGCCCATTCTTTTTTTTTTTTAATAGAAACTTCTTATTCCACCGGAAAGTTGTATCATAATTTATGTAACTAGCTATATTTAAATCGTTTAGTCCTTTTTTTTAAACAAATAATACCATAATGACAATCTAGTCCATATGTTATTCTGCATATGTTAGAATATCTGTAGGATAAATTCCTGGAAGTGGAATTTCTGGTTCAAAAGGTATATATATGCCAAAGATATTGCCAAACTGAATTCTATACTTTCACCAACACAGTTTTATAATACTATTTTTTGCCAGTCTCAGATTTTAAAAAGTCTTCTCAGTGTAGTTTTAATTTGCATTTATTTTGAGTGATTGAAAAATCTTTCCTATTCTTCAATGATGTTTACTTATTTTTATATTTTCTATTTAAATTTTAATCTACTTTCCTATAGGGTTGTTAATCTATTTTTTATTGATGCTTAAGAGTTCCGTATATAGTCAAGAAATAAGCCCTTTGTCTGTGATAGGAAATGCAAATATTTTTCTCAGGTTTGTGGTTTATCTTTTGACCTTGCCTGTAGTTTTTCTTTCTTTCTTTTTTCTGTTTTTAAAAATTTTCTTTTACAGCAACATTCCACTGAAGCCTATGATTTTTGACCTAGACGCTTTTAAACAAATTTTTATGAAGTTGAAGTCATCAATTTTTTATTAATATTGTTTCACCCCTGGGTTTTGTGTCAAAAATAGACGGTCTTCCTCAATCTGATTTATGTAAAAATTCTTACATGACTTCTTTTCATACTTTTGCAGTTTTATTTTTACTTATAAACTTCGATCTAGTTGGAATATATTTTGATGTATTACGAGAGAGGATTCAATAATATTTCACCTCAATAACTCTCCAGTTGCCTTCAAACCATTAACTGAATGTCATGTTTTTTTCCACTACTTTGAAATGCCATTATATTGGTTTGTTTTCTGTTGCTTATAACAGAATATCTGAAACTGGGTAATTTATAAAGGAAAGGAATTTACGTCTTACAGTTTGGGAGGCTGAGAAGTCCAAGGTTGAGGGGCCACAGCAGGTGAGAGCCTTCTTGCTGGTGGGGTTCTCTACAGATCCCAGGTGGTGCAGGGCTTCACAATAGCAAGTGGGCTGAATGTGCTGTGTATGCTAGCTCAGATCATTCTTCCTGTCCTTTTTTTTTTTTTTTTTTTTTTTTTTGAGATGGAGTGTCATTCTGTCTCCCAGGCTGGAGAGCAGTGGGGCGATCTCGGCTCACTGCAACCTCCATCTCCTCAGTTCAAGCGATTCTCCTACCTCAGCCTCCTGAGTAGCTGGGATTATAGGTGCCCGTCACCACGCCAAGCTATTGCTCTTCTTTTAAAGCCATCAGTCCCACTCTCATGCTAACCCATTAGTCCATGAGTGGATGATGAGATCGCTCATCATCTCCTCTTTTTTTCTTTTTCTTTTCTCTCTGTTTTTTTTTTTTTTTTTTAAGACAGAATCTCCCTCTGTCACCCAGACTGGAGTGCAGTGATGTGATCTCGGCTCACTGCAACCTCTGCCTCCTGGGTTCAAGAAATTCTCCTGCCTCAGCCTCCCAAGTATCGTATCTGGGATTACGGGTGTCGACCATCATGGCCAGCTAATTTTTGTAGTTTTAGTAGAGATAGGGTTTCTCCATGTTGGCCAGGCTGGTATCAAACTCCTGACCTCAAGTGATCCACCCGCCTCAGCCTCTCAAAGTTCTGGTATTACAAATGTGAGCCACCGTGCCCAGCCCCAATCTCCTCTTAAAGGGCTCACCCTTCAATGCTATCACATTGGGGATTAAGTTACCAACACACGAAATCTGAGGGACACATACAAACCACAGCAGCGATCTTTGTCATATACTAAATTAATAAATGCATAAGTGTATTGGTATCTCTTTCTGGAAATTCTATTCTGTGCCACTGATTCTTGTGTCTCCTGCCCCACAACTACTGCTTCCATTTCTATTGGTCTATAGTGAAAAGGCTAGTGCTCTATCATTGCATTTATTGTCAGAATGTCTCCAGATATTCTTGCTGCTTATTTTTTAACCTGAAATTTATAATCAGCTAGTTTAGTACCTTGCAAACAATATCAATACCAAAACCAAGATAGAGACAAAGACTAAGACCAACAAAAGCAACAACCACAACGCTGTGGTATTTTGTGGGTTCCTATTATATTCATACTCTTCAGCTCCAATCTTAGCTATCGCCTTTAGCATATTTGAATTATGACAAACAAAGTCGATTTCTGTTTTGTCTCTGAATCCCTCCCTTTCTTCCTTCCTCCCTCCCTTCCTTTCTTCCTCCCTCCTTTCCTCTCTTCCTCTCTCTCTTTTTCTTTCTCCCAGGCTGGAGTGCAGTGGTGATCTCAGTTCACTGCAACCTCCACGTCCTGGATTCAAGTGATTCTCCTGTCTCAGCCTCCCGAGTAGCTGGGATTACAGGCCCAGGCCACCATACCCAGCTAATTTTTGTATTTTTAGTAGACATGGGGTTTCGCCATATTGGCCAGGCTGGTCTTGAACTCCTGACCTCAGGTGATCCACTTGTATTGGCTTCCCAAAGTACTGGGATTACAGGCATGAGCCACCACGCCTGGCCAATTCTTTATTTTTTTCTTTTTTTGAGACAGTGTCTCACTCTGTCTCCCAAACTAGAGTGCAGTGGCAGGATATCGGCTCACTGCAACCTCCATGCCTGAACTCAAGCCATCCTCCCACCTCAGCTTCCCCAATACCTGGGACTACAGGTGCTTGCCAACACCGGCTAGCTTTTTAAATTTTTTGTAGAATCAGGGTTTTGTCATGTTGCTCAGGCTAGTCTCAAACTCCTAGGCTCAGGCAATCCAGCTGCCTCAGCCTCCCAAAGTGCTGGGATTACAGGTATGAATGACCACACCCGGCCCGAATTAATTCTTTCTGAATCAACTTCTGGTTGTGGCTGCTCTCTTAGTTTCTCCTTCATCATTGGTTTGGACTGTTGTTCTGGGTTCTGTGCTTCAGCAATCCTGATATCCTTCTATTCACTTTTTCTCAGTTCATGCTATAGCATAATTTAAAGCAGTTTGTTCAAAATTGTACTTATAAAGGACTTACCAGAACATACCTTTCATTCGCTTCTTTTAGATAGAATTCTTATACTCTTGAAACAATCTTTCAGTCATTTCAATTCAAACTGGAGTTTGTGATTCTAACCTTTACATTTTTAAGTATGCTTTCCACTTGAGTTCTTCAAGATTTAGACAAACAACCGGTTTCTATGCAACCACGCAGGTGAAGGGCATGTTCTATCTTGCAGCTTTCCATTCCTTAGCAATGTGCTTCCATCTGTAGTCAATAAATATACTCCACAGGGAAAAAGAGAAAAACATGAATTGTCTAAAATAATTCTTACATTAAATGTCAGCAGGCATTTTATAAGATTAATTTTTTAAGCTAAAATAAAAGTTCTACCCACCATTGACTAAATATATTTTAAAGCCTACAGGCATAAACTATACTTCACAGACATCTACATGAATACATAAAAGACTGAAGAAACCAAACATGATAAAATTGGCACATTTTAAAAATTAGAATAAAAGCCTGGAGAATCTGCATGAGAAATGCAGAACAATATATGTCTTGTGGGGATGAAAAATAATAACCAACAGTTGGTGTACAGATGCTCCTTGACTTATGGTGGGATCAAGTCCTGATAAATTCATTGTAAGTTGAAATTATTGTAAGTCAAAAATGCATTTAATACCTAATACACTGAACATCACAGCTCAGCCTAGCCTACCTTGAATGTGCTCAGAACACTTCCATTAGCCTGCAGTTGGGGAAAATCGTCGAACACAAAGCCTGTTTTGTAATAAAGTGTTGAATATCTCAGGTGATTTATTGAATATTTTACTGAAAGTGAAGAACAAAACGGCTGTATGAGTTCTACGGAATGCATATTGCCTTTTCACCATTGTAAAGTTAAAAAGTCTTAGTGTGAACCATTGTAAGTCAAGTACAATGCTAAGCATTCTATTGAGTCCATGTCACGACCCTGTGGACCAGGTGCAATTATTATCCTCATTTTGTAAGTGAAGAAACCTGAGGCTTAATAAGCACTTTGTTGAAAGCCAGCCACTTACCAACTGGTAGACCAAGATTCACACGTAAGCAGCCCAATCCCAGGTCACTATACTGCTACTATGCAGAAATCCCAAAGTGCTGGGATTACAGGTGTGAGCCACCGCTCCCGGCTTATGAATGATTTTTTGAAATCAGCTTTATTCGGTTTAATAGACATAAAATTCACCAATATTCAGTGCACAATTAGATGCATCTCAAAAGTACACAGTAGTGTAATCACCACTGAAGTCGTAATATAGAACATTTCTGTCATCCTGGAAAATTCCCATGCCCCTTCACAGTCGGCTTCTCTCCCATACTCTCTGACTCTTGGCAACCACTCATTGGTCTCTTTTCTGTCATGAGAGTTTTGCATCTTTTAAAATTTCATATAAATTGAACCATATGGTAGTAGTCTTTGAGGATGAATTTTCAAATTTACATAATGCTTTTGAGGTTTATGACGTCACATGTATGTTACTGACTTTTAAAAAAGAGACAGGGTCTTGTTCTGTTGCCCAGGTTGCAGTGCAGTGGCACATCATAGCTTTTACTGCAGCCTCAAACTCCTGGGCTCAAGCAATTCTCCTGCCTCAGCCTCCCAAGTAGCTAGGACTACAGGCATGTACCACCACATCTGGCTAATTTGTAGAAATTTTTTTTTTTTTTTTAGTAGAGATAGGGTCTCACTCTTTGCCAAGGCTGCTCGTAACTCCTGGCCACAAGCAATCCTCCAGATTTGTCCTGTTATTCTTTTTTATTGTTGAGTAATATTACATTGCATGGGTGTGCCACAATTTATTTATTCACCAATTGATGAGCATTTGGGCTGTCTCCAAATTGGGGCAATTATAAATAAGGCTGCTATGAACATTTGTATACGAGTCCTTGTATGGACAAATGTTTTAATTTCTCTTGAGTAAAGTCATACTAGAAATATGACTTCTAGATTCTATGACAAGCAATACAAAATAGTTTTGTAGGTGAAAATCATGAGGATGGTATGCAAATAATTGCCTTTTGTTAACTGATCCCCATGAGCCTACGAAACCATATTAATGTAAAATGACATCTTTTATTTCAGTTAATTATTTCAATGATCACATCTTTTATTTCTTTCATTTATTTGTAGTTAAAAGATACCAAATTACTTTTTAATTAATTATCCAGAAATCAAGGGATAAAATTGCAAAACAAAATGTCAAATTTCTAGGTGGACCTTGACCCTCTTGAGATCCCTGGAACTGGTGACCACAATTGTAGGAATTTTTTTTTTTTTTTTTTTTTTAAATCTCCCAAGGCCCTTCCCAAAGAGTCTGGAATTGTCTGCATTCCAAAGAACCCAGAGGTAGTATTTTCTCAGGTACAAACCTATTGTCCTGAACCAATAGAGGAAACAACCATTATCCTGACCATCTGAAATCTTGAGAAGAACAAACATATGAGAACTAGGAAAACTTGTCTTTGACACGGTAGAATCCACTTTGTATGCTGAAATCAAATTTTGAATCAAGCCATTCCTTCACTAATGTGGAGAGGACTTAGCACTAAGCCAGAATAAGTTAGGCTAGAAGGCTACTGATTCTAAGTGTTGGCACCCACCAGTATAGTATAATATCAACTAAGTGGTGCTACATGCTTATTATTGTTTTTTCTCCAGCCCTCAAACATAATGATATGGTTTGGCTCTGTATTCCCACCCAAATATCACCTTGAATTGTAAGAATTCCCACGTGGTCATAGGAGGGACCCAGTGGTAGGTAATTGAATCATGGGGGCAGATTTTTCCCGTGCTGTTCTTGTGATAGTGAATAAGTCTCATGAGATCTGATGGTTTTATGAAGGGGAATTCCCCGCACACACCCTTCTGTCTACCATAATGTAAAACGTACCTTTGCTTCTCCTTTGCTTTCCACCATGATTGTGAGGCCTCCCCAGCCATGTGGAACTGTGAGTCCAGTAAACCTCTTTCCTTTATAAATTACTGAGTCTCAGGTATGTCTTCATTAGCAGTGTGAGAACAGACTAATACACATAACAAGTGTGTTCACTGTCTTACTATCCACTTCATTGAGTTCTCTAATTGTAAGGACTACTCCTTATTTTATGTACTATGAACACAACCATCTTCACCTGACATATGGTAGTTTGCTTCTTGATGCATGTTGAATAAACAAAATCAATAATTAATATCTCATACATCGAATTAAAAGCTGCAATATAAAATTAAAAACTATAATGTAATTAAGAATGACATCTATAGAATTAGCTAATTCTATTATGTAACTAAATAATATCTTTAAAATAGGCAAATGAAACAAATAGCACCACTTGGAGACACTGAGTTGGGGTGAGGGGATGAGGTATACCTGTGCAGCATACAGTAGTATATCAAGAATACTGCCTGGTCTTGGGGTTCAGTTTGGGTCCTCAGCAGAGGAAGTCCCTTATGGTCTTAAAGTCCAATGATGGGAAATAGATACCCAAAGTAGGTAAAATGGAAAGTTCCTAAGGTAAATAAGAAATACTGTATGTGGTTAAGAGTAAGGCAGACAGATGGGCTTGAATTTTGACTTTGCTACTTACCAGCTTACTGGGCTTAGGGAAAAACACTGAGCCTCTTTGTTCCTTAGTTTCTTTATCTGTAAAATGGGGGTTATAATTGTACTCATGTCATATAGTTGTTGCAAGGATTAAATGAGTTAATATAGTATATGATAAATACCTAGAGTGCTTTGTCCATGTAAGTACAGAATACATATTAGCTTTTACAATAAATACAGAACAATATAGAGCTAGAAGTACAGGAGGATATTTGGGGATGGCATCCATCATTTTTCAGCTGTGTGACCCTAGGTAAGTTAATCTTGATAAATTTTAATTTACTTCTGTATAAAGCAAGAATAATTAATTCTTACCTCTGAGGATTGTTGACAGAATTGCAGACAATGTGTGTAAAGCCAGTGCCTGATGTGAAGCATTCAACATATAGGAGCTATACTGTCCCCTCTTTTATGTCTAAGAATGTAAAATTTGAGACCTAACATGCAGTTGCTCTATATTAAGGGATACTTTTAACTTTATTCAATTCAATATAAAAGTGTTTCTATTCAGAACTAACTAGAGAAAAAAGAACAATTTTCAATGCTGCAATTTAAACTCAGAAATAGTTGGTTCTGCAATTTTCAAACAGAGTGGCAGAAATTGGAACCAGGCAGAATACTACCCTCAAGTGCCTGAATGCCTTTATCTGGTGGCTGTGATGCAGCAGTTGAATAATGCAGGTGGAGCACTCACATGCTGTCTGGCTTACTATTAGCAGACAACAAATGGCAGTACTTTTTTCCTTCCTTTTCTAAGTGATCCCAGACAAGCACAAATAAAACTTTATTAGAGGTAGCAGAGTGTCTAAATCCTCTCTCTGTAAATGAACCTAACTTTTGCCAAATAGTGTCTACATGATGTCAGTGGAAATAAGGCCCCTAAAGCTAAAATATGCAAGTTTTATTTTTATTTTTTTTAAGACAGGGTCTCATTCTGTTGCTGTTGTGGTTTGACTGTGTCCCTACCCAAATCTCATCTTGAATTGTAGTTCCCGTAATTCCCACGTGTTGTGGGAGGGACCCAGTGGGAGATAACTGAATCATGGGGGCCATTTCCCCCATACTGTTCTCATGGTAGTGAATAAGTCTCACAAGATCTGAGGGCTTTATAAGGGAAACCCCTTTTACTTGGTTCTCAATTCTCTTTTGTCTGCTGCCATGCACAATGTGCTTTTTACCATTCATCTTCCACCATGATTGTGAGGTCTCCCAGCTACGTGGAACTGTGAGTCAATTAAACCTCTTTTTCTTTATAAATTATCATCTCAGGTAAGTCTTTATCAGCAGCATGAAAATGGACTAATACAGTAAATTGTGCTAGGTAGTGGGGTACTGCTATAAAGATACCCAAAAATGTGGAAGCAACTTTGGAACTGGGGAACAGGCAGAGGTTGGAATAGTTTGGAGGACTCGGAAGAAGATAGGAAAATGTGGGAATGTTTGGAACTTCCTAGACACTTGTTGAATGGCTTTAATCAAAATGCTGATAATGATATGGACGATGAAATCAAGGCTGAGATGGTCTCAAATAGAGATAAGGAACTTGTTGGGAACTGGAGTAAAACTATGTTTTAGCAAAGAGACTGGTGGCATTGTGCCCCTGCCTTAGAGATCTGTGGAACTCTGAACTTGAGGGAGATAATTTAGGGTATCTGGCAGAATTTCTAAGCAGCAAAGCATTCAAGAGGTGACTTGGGTGCTGTTAAAAGCATTCAGTTTTAAAAGGGAAACAGCATAAAAGTTTGAAAAATTTGCAGCCTGACAATGAGATAGAAAAGAAAACCCATTTTCTGAGAAGAAATTCAAGCATGCTGCAGAAATTTGCATAAATAACAAGGAACCAAATGTTAATCACCAGGACAATAGGAAAAATGTCTACAGGGCATGTCTCTAGAGATCTTTGCGGAGCCCCTCCCATCACAGGCCCGGAGTTCTAGGAGGAATAAATCGTTTTGTGGTCTGGGCCCAGGGATCCCCCTGCTCTGTGCAGCCTAGGGACTTGGTGCCCTGCTTCCCAGCCACTCCAACCATGGCTAAAAGGGGCCAAGGTATACCTCAGGGCATGGCTTCAGAGGATGCAAGCCCCAAGCCCTGGCAGCTTTCACATGGTGTTGAGTCTGCGGGTGCACAGAAGTCAAGAATTGAGGTTTGGGAACCTCCACTTAGATTTCAGAGGATGTGTGGAGATGCCTGGATGTCCAGGCAGAAGTTTGCTGCAAGGGCAGGGCCCTCAGGGAGAACCTCTGCTAGGGCAGTGCAGAAGGGAAATGTGGAGTTGAAAGCCCCCCACACAGAGTCCCCACTGGGGCACTGCCCAGTGGAGCTGTGAGAAGAGGGCCACCATCCTCCAGACCCCAGAATGGTAAATCCGACAACTTGCATTGTGCACCTGAAAAAGCTGCAGATGCTCAACAGCAGCCTATGAAAGCAGCTAGGAGGGCGGTTATACCCTGCAAAGCCACAGGGGCTGAACTGACAAAGGCCGTGGGAGCCCACCTCTTGTACCAGTGTGACCTGGATGTGAGACATGCAGTCAAAGATGATTTTGGAGCTTTAAGATTTGACTGCCACACTGTATTCTGGACTTGCATGGAGCCTATAGCCCCTTTGTTTTGGCCAATTTCTCCCAATTGGAATGGCTGTATTTACCCAATGCCTGTACCCCCATTGTATCTAGGAATTAACTTGCTTCTGCTTTTATGGGCTCAGGTGGAATGGACTTGCCTTGTCTCAGATGAGATTTTAGACTGTGGACTTTTGAGTTAATGCTGAAATAAGACATTGGGGTACTGTTGGGAAGGCATGATTGGTTTTGAAATGTGAGGACATGAGATTTGGGAGGGGCCAGGAGCAGAATGATATGATTTGGCTGTGTCCCCACCCAAGTCTCATCTTGAATTGTAGCTCCCATAATTCCCACATATTGTGGGAGGAATCTGGTGGGAGATAATTGAATCACGGGGGTGGTTTCCCCTATACTGTTCTCATGGTAGTGAATAAGTCTCATGAGATCTGACAGTTTTATAATGGAAACCCCTTTTACTTGGTTCCCAATTCTTATCTGCTGTCATATAAGATATGTCTTTTGCCTTCTGCTATGATTGTAAGGCCTCCCCAGTCACGTGGAACTGTGAGTACATGAAACCTCTTTTTCTTTATAAATTACCCAGTCTTGGGTATGTCTTTATCAGCAGTGTGAAAACAGACTAATTATAGTTTTTCAGGCTGGAGTGCAGTGGCAGGATCACAGCTCACTGCAGCCTCAACCTCCCAGGCTCAATCAATCCTCCCACCTTAGCCTCTTGAGTAGCTGGGACTACAGGTGCACACCACCACACTCAGCTTGTTTTTTGTACTTTTTGTAAAGAAAGGGTTTCACCGTGTTGTCCAGGCTAGTCTTGAACTCCTGGGCTCAAGTGATCTGCCCACCTCAGACTCCTAAAGCGTTGGGATTACAGGCGTGAGCCACTATGCCTGGCCTAAAACACACAAGCCTTAAATAAGTCAGATGAAATCAGAGTTGGAGAAAGAAACTATCAGAGTGACTTCTTGGTGATATAAAAGTCCAGTGATTACTAAACTGCCCAACTCCTTGTGCTTTGTGATTAGGATGGAGGCTTCTCCATCTGTCCGAGTGGTGCTATACATCTGTTTCGTAGCGCACAAGTTCCTTTACTGCAAAAAGAAAGTTCATGTCTTGGTAGCATAAATTCCAGAAAATTAAACTGCAGTAATTTCTTAAGAGTCCTCAGTCTTAGAGGCCTTCCCAGATGGCCTCCAGGAGTTAACACAGCTTCCTAATTACCAGAAACCATGTGAACTGCATGCACTCTTACTGTACAGGTAGCATCTAAGACAACTAAGATAAATGGACTTCTTTAAGTTCTCTTTAAAGTAACTCTGCAAAATGTTTACAACTTTAATAATTTATATGGGGCATAGTATCTAAGGTCTATAATGGCCTCTCTAGGTATTGTACTCAAAGGAGAGTTATTATTGTTCTCTGTCAAATTATGCTAAAAATTGGTTCACTCGGGGAATTTTTTTTTTTTTTTTTTGAGACGGAGTCTTGCTCTGTCACCTGGGCTGGAGTGCAGTGGTGCGATCTCAGCTCACTGCAACCTGCGCCTCCTGGGTTCACGCCATTCTCCTGCCTCGGCCTCCTGAGTAGCTGGGACTACAGGCACCCACTAATTTTTTAAATATTTTTAATAGAGATGAGGTTTCACCGTGTTAGCCAGGATGGTGTCAATCTCCCGACCTTGTGATCCACCTGCCTTGGCTTCCCAGAGTGCTGGGATTACAGGTATGAGCCACTGTGCCCAGCCCACTCGGGGAATCTTTTTAAAAATAGTCTGACTTAATCTCTGTCTCTGTCAAGTTTCACTTGAAAATCAGGCATGAGGGTCCCAATGAAATTTCAAAAATATAACTCATTTTCAATTTTCACTTGACTTTGCTATTTCACTTGACTTTGCTATTTCACTTGACTTTGCTACAGGCAATTAGTCTCTCTCCAGAACCCTGAGGGCAAATCTGTCTTTCCTGACATTAGGATGGTGGGAGGGAGCTACAGAGTGTACCCCTCCACACATTTACCCGTGAGGCTTGGCATCAGGAGAGTACATCCAGCATGTTCAGGGAAGGGCATCCAGTTCTGCTCCCCATCATTCTTGGCTCCCTGCTCATGTCTGCTGGAAGGGTTAGGGTTCTGAAACCACTTTTGCAAAACTTATGACAGTGAGAGAAATCTAACATAGCAGACTCCATCTTGCTTCTAACCTCACAAGCTTATTGCCCTTGCTCATTCCTGAGTGTAGGCCAAGCTAACTATGGGAGGAATTTATTGTTTAACATTAAAGCAAGGAAGATAATTGCCCCTTCCCAAAACTACCCTCCTCCTAGTTCAGGCATTAAAACCACCTTTGCAAACTGAATGAAAGGCCAATATGTTAGAATTATGGGAGGAGCCTGAATTCTGCTAAGACGTATGCATAGTTCAGTGATAACCAGCCATGTTCCCTAGCTTGCTTACTACTCAGGAGTCATGTAGCCAGAGGTCACAAGAGTTGTAACTTTCTCAATTGTTCCTACAGATAACATCTCTATTGTAAAACCTAAGATTGTTGTTTGAGATCTTTTTCAGACATTTGCATTCTGATGAACTGACACCACTTGGACCCATGACTCATACCAAGGAAATGAATCAACTGGTCCTGTAACTCCCACCCAGAAGCTGACTCGGTGTGCGAAGACAGTTCCAGCACTCCTGTGATTTCGTCCCCAACCAATCAGTAGCACCCATTCCCCAGCCCCCTGTCTGCCAAATTATCCTTTAAAAACCTTACCCTCTGAGTTCTCAGAGAAGTGGATTTGAGAAATATCTCCCACCTTTTTTTTCTTTTACAACTGGCAAATATAAGTGAGTCTGTAGCCATACCAGACCAATCTGACCCAACTTTTATGTAACAAAGTAGTACATTGTTTTCCAGTTGCCATGGACCCTCAGGTCATGTAACCTGAGCATGCCCAGATGGACCAAGTGTTCAAACACAGAGGGAACTAATTGCTCAGACTCAGGAGTGGGAACTGAATTAAAGAAGTGGACATTGCATGGCAGGATCCAGAATCCAACTGGAGTGAGCTTTGACATCACCCCATGGCAGGATCCATTTAGATCATGCCTTCCGACATCCCCTCATTACAAGATCCAATCAGATCATGCCTTATTACCCTATGCTTATAAAACCTGACCCAGCCCCCTGCTCAGGGAGACACTGCTTTGGGGACTATCCCTGGTATTCTCCTTACTCCTTATAAATAATAAAATCCCCTTGCTAAATCTTCCTTGGTTGTGGTCATTGGGTTGACACCCACCAAGTGACCAAACCTGCCTGTTGTGTGGGCAATAAGTCCTTCCTGAATTACTTTATATGGGAGTCCCAGCATTTAAATTTTATCCTACTGTATGTGAGAGAAATTGCTTTTTTAAATTCACAATGCTACTGCATTCACCAAATGATAATCTCTCTACTGGAACTTAGCACACCTGCCCAAAACAGGAAGAACCTAAGGACACTTCCTTTACTTGTTTTCTATGGCAATAAATACTGAAATAATTAATTATATGTCTGATGTAGAAATGAATAAAGACAGATACAGAAGCGTGTTTAGGCTTCATCCAAGAAACCTTTCCCCTCTTAATCAGTTTGCTCCCTCTCACAGTTTTTTCTTCTCAGACTTGGCTCACTATAATCTGGAACGTACTTTTTAATATTTTGGTGTTCCATGAAAAATCTTACAGCCCAATAGTACCCTGCACAAGGCTGGGAAATCAATAAATGGTTTTTGTAATGAGTTAATTTATTTAGTCTAGAATGATGTCTTTTGCAGTGAAATTTCAGTTGAAGACTTCTAATCAAGAGTTGTTTTGTTCTCCTCAATAACAAGATTAGAAGGTGTTTTCTTTCTTTCTGGCAGAATAAAATCTGCATGTCCTGGTGAAAGCTTAGGAAAGGTATAATTGATGTATTTTTGAAATGCCATCCTGGTTTCCTGTAATTCCTCCTCTAGGAAATCTTTCCAATTTGTCATGATTCCCAGTTGTTTTGCTATAGACAGCAGCTCCCCCTGGGTGTTGGCCAGTGTATCCATCACATTGCCAAGAGTGGCCTGATGTGTTTTCTCTGCTTCTTGAAGCACTTCCTGTACCTCTTCTTGCTTCTGCCTCTGAGCTATGCCATAGAGGACGTTCATTTCATGTTCTTTTTCCCTCATCAGTTGGGCCACACTGGTCTTCTCATCCTTAGTAACTGTGATACCAGTATTCACAATTTCCTCCGTGGCTTTGCTACAAAGGATAATATGGATTTGTAAGTTAGATGGATTGGCCACTAAAAACAAAATAATTTCATCTTTAAACACAGATGACTGAGTAATTGTTGAGATGAGCCACCAGCCTGAGACAGGCTGATACAGATGAGCTTTTGGATTGCATTAGCTGTTAACAAACAAAACATGTTTTCAGAGCAGGGACGCTTCCTATGTACTTACCTGCTGTGGGTTAGGGTGAGGCCACAATCTAACATCTAATGGCAACTTTAGAAACCTGAGACCACCTTTTTCAGGAAAATATACATGCATTGTGCTTAAAAATGAGGAGATAGGATCAGAGTTCCAAACTCTGTAGAGAAAGTATTTCTTTATATTAATCCAGCTGCTGACCTTTAGCCAGAGATGAAAAAACTTTATACTCACAGGATAGATTTAGCTTTAATCTTGATTTTTATCTGAGAAATACTCTATGACAGTCACCTCAAACTTTTTGGTCTCGGGAACTCTTTACACTCTCAAAATTATTGAGGAAACCAAAGAGCTTTTGTTTATACGAGTTATAGGTACTGACATTAACAGTTATATAAACTAAAAGGGAGACATTTTAAAAATATTAAAAATCTCTTATGAAAAACATTTTCCAAAACGATGAAATATTTCATGAGAAGAATGGTATAATTTAACTTTTTTTTTTTTTTTGAGACAGTGTCTTGCTCTGTCACCCAGGCTAGAGCACAACAGCCTGACCCTGGCTTACTGCAACCTCCAGTTCCCAGGTTCAAGTGATTCACACGCCTCAGCCTCCAGAGTAGCTGGGATTACAGGTGTGCATCACTACACCCAGCTAATTTTTATATTTTTAGTAGAGATGGGATTTCACCACGTTGGCCAGGCTGGTCTCGAACTCCTGACCTCAAGTGATCCACCCGCCTTGGCCTCCCGAAGTGCTGGGATTACAGGTATGAGCCACTGCACCCAGCCTAATTTTAATTTTTTTTTTTTGCAAAACTCTTTAATCTCCAGCTTAGTAAAAGCTGAATTTTCATACTGTTTCAATTTATTGTGATATCACATATCACAAAACCCTGGAGAACACTATTTTATATTCATGGGAGACTAAGAGTGAAAAAGGCAAATAAAGTCTTAGTGTTATTAAGAAAATAGTTTTAATCTCATGGACTGCTTCCATAAAGAGTCTCAGGGACCTTGAAGGGTCTCTGGACCACACATTGAGAAGCACTGCTAAATGATTAATAGACTTCTGGCTATAATGTAGGGAATTATATATAATTTATAGCAGCCAACCATGTTGACCTCTTACCATGTCCAAGCAGGTTAATGAGCATTCTATGCCTACATTAATTCAATGAATCCTCAAAAACAATTCTGTAGTGTGGTTCCATTACTATGCTCTTTTTATGAAGAAGACATTGAGCTCAGGGAGTTAAGTAATTTGTCTAAGTTTGCTTAATAAGTAAAAGAGGCAAAATCTGCAACACAACTCAGGCAGTCTGAGTCCAGGACAAAAGCTCTTAGCCACTGTGATACATTTCCAGTGGATTTCTGCAGTTAACACACTCTGAGCAGAACCTCAAAGATTTGAGGTTTTAAGATCTCAAATGTATGATTGTTAATAAAAATCCTCCCCCTCTGCCTCCCAGTCTAATACAGCCTTTCCAAGATTTACCACTGGCCCAATCTCCTACGTTCCACCCTCCAAGATGCAATTCTCTCATCTTCTCTGAGTCTTTCCACTTGACTTTCAAACCTGACAGACTTCCCTAGTCTTGAAGTAAATCACATCTTTCTTTAGCCTCTGTAGCCACTAAACTATTTCTCTTCTTCCTTTTCCCACCAACTATTTCCAATATTAATAACAAGGGTAATGATTATTGAGTGCTTACTGTATTGCAGGAACTGTGGTAAGCATTTTACATGCATGATATCTCATTTAATTTTCACAATAACCCATTGAAGCTGATATTTTATTTATTTATTTAGAGATGAATCTTGCTCTGTCATCCAGGCTGGAGTGCAGTGGCACCATCTTGGCTCACTGCAACCTCTGCCTCCCAGGTTCAAGTGATCCTTCTACCTCAGTCACCCACGTATCTGGGATTACAAGTGTGCACCACCACACACGGCTAACTTTTGTATTTTTAGTAGAGACAGGGTTTCACTATGTTGGCCAGGCTGGTCTTGAACTCCTAACCTTAAGTGATCCACCCTCCTCGGTCTCCCAAAATGCTGGGATTACAGGTGTGAGCCACCGTGCCCGGCCTATTTTTATTTATAACCTGTGACTATTCCCTTGTAACAGGTGGGAAATGGAGGCTTAGAGAAGAGTGAGTTGTTCAGTGTCACACAACTGAGCAAGCTGGAGAGTTCCTGCCCTTAATCATTACCTGCTTCAAGCTCGAGTGGGCACTATAAATTTTTTTGTCAGGAGGGCAGCACAATGAAAATAACATTTTAGACTTGTTATTCAGGTAACAGTGGGTGAACTGAATCTTAGTGGGGTGAGCTAGAGAGACCAATTGTATCATTTCATAATATTCTTGAGGTGCAACGATGAGGGTCTGAACTAATGACAAAAGAGAGGGTTGGGAAGAGGAAGAGAAAGGGTTAAGCCTAGGAAATATTAAAAAGTCATAGCTGCCAGAATCTGTGCCTGCAAAGATACAGGGGATGTGGGAAAAAGAGGAATCAAAACCAACTTGCTAATTTTCAACCTGGGTCACAGGGGAATGGAGGTTCCATTAATAGAAGTGATGCTGTGTATAGAGTGGGCAGTGTGCATCGACACACATTCTTAGGATTTAGTCTGATGTCTGATAACATCCTCAGGCTGTCGATGAGATTGTCAGGGTGATGACCAGGGACCAATCTCCAAAGAGGAAGCTGTGCTCCCTGTGTCCTCTGACACAAGCAGGCATGAGTTTCCTGCCAGGTGGGGCTGACTTTCCTCTCACTCAAATGGGAGGTTTCATTTATGGGCTAACTGGAAGGCTCTACCAGAATTGAGCTCAGGTAAAACTGATCCAATAACGTATATCTCGGATGACTCCAGCTCCCAGCCTCAATGACAGTCCCTTTCAGACTCCCTGATATCAAAATATCTTACTGCTATACAGAATCTGGTACTTTAAAAATCTTTCCAACTTTTCTTTCTTCTCGTTTTTTTGGTTTTAAACAGGGTCCCACTCTGTTGCCCAGGCTGGAGTACAGTGGCACCATCTTGACTCACTGCAAACTCTGCCTCCTGGGCTCAAGCAATCCTCCCACCTCAGCCTCTGGAGTAGCTGAGACTACAGGCATGTGCCACCATGCCCAGCTAATTTTTGTATTTTTTGTAGAGACAGAGTTTTGCCATGTTGGCCAGGCTCGACTCAAGTGATCCTCCTACCTCGGCCTCCCAAAGTGCAGGGATTACAAGCACAAGCCGCCGCGCCCAGACCCAACTTTTCCCAGCCTGCCTTAGTGCTTGAATATTTGATCCTTTGGTTTAAGGTCTGAGCGACTCTGAATTTCATTCTGATGAGTTCCCTGAAGTTGTGGAATTAAAGCCAGGAGTGGTGTGGGATGCAGTGCATCGAGGGTGTGACCTGGAATGTCCATTTATCTTTGTATCTCCCCTGCCTTGCGTGGTGCCCGTTGTGGATACAACAGGCAATCAATAAATGTATGAATGAATAAGTGGGTAATACAGATGAAGTTCTCTCTAATACATGTTGTGCTGAATAACACTAAATTTTAAAGCAGATATGTTGGAACATTACAAAAGCTTAAAAGAATTCATGAGGCTGGGCGCGGTGGCTCACGACTGTAATCCCAGCACTTTGGGAGGCAGAAGCAAGTGGATCACCTGAAGTCAGGAGTTCGAGACCAGCTTGGCCAACATGGAGAAGCCCCATCTCTACTAAAAATACAAAAATTAGCTGGCCATGGTGGTGAGTACCTGTAATCCCAGCTACTTGGGAGGTTGAGGCAGGAAAATTGCTTGAACCTGGAAGGCAGAGGTTGCAGTGAGCAGAGATCGCATCACTGCACTCCAGCCTAGGCAACAAAGCAAGACTCTCTCTCAAAAAAAAAAAATCATGCTTAAAAAGGATTCTTAACATAAGCGAAATATTTGCCATAGGAAAATAGCCAATTCTTGGGATATGTGTAAAATGTTTTTCAATGTACATAAATTAGTCTACCTGTATTTTTTTTTTTTTTTAACTGAAAGAGGGCCTAGAAAGCTTATCATACGAGAAAGAACTGTGAAAGAACTAGGTATTAGTACATTTTGGTTTTTCCTTCCCTTCTTCAAATTAAATCTTGGACATATTCTCTCTCCTCAAACATTTGAAGGATCACCATGCACAGAGGAGCAGCAGGGCCAGAAGCCAAGGGTAAAGGTGAGGCCCAGAGTTTCTGGATCCACATAAGGAAGAACATGACAAGTAGAGGTGTTCAGCATGTGGACCAACCACCTCAACCAGCAACATCAAGGAGGCTCACCAATGACTGGCTGGCGGAAGGAATGGCATGTCCAGCTCCATAACCCCCCCAATGCCCATTCCGACGTGAAGTGAATGTCTATGCTTTCTGTAAGCAGTGAGGTTCTTCTGCCATCTCTATCTTTATGAGGCTGTACACTTGTAATTTTGAAATACACACCGTATTTCAGGGTGGCACTGGCCAGAAAAGTAACTATTTTCAAAATAGTTGTAGTGTGTGTCCAAATTTACAGGATTCAGTCTGATATTTTATAAAACAGACTCTTGGAGAATGAAAACAAGTTACTAAATAAAATCATAATCTGATATGTAATAACTCAATCTTAACTGATAGGGAAAAAATAAACCATGGAAAATCCATACTAGCAATTGATCCTTTGCCTGGTTAGTCTGTAAATAAGCTATTAATCTACTTTTCATTAGAACTATAGGACTGTTAGCACTATTTCAATCAGGTACAAGCATTGTGCTTACCAGTAACCTATATTCTGATTTTCTACCTGGGACATGGGGAACTCCTGGCGCTCTGGTCTGGCAGGAGGCTGCAGGCATTTCAGAAGTTAGGTAGGTGAGGGACATCTCCAGATGCCAGCATTCAGCAGTGCATTTCTATCCCCGGGTTATTAACACTCTTGAACCTCCCCTTGGTGCTGCCTCATTATACATCACGCTTTCTCCTTCCATGTCTTTGCTCATTCTGTTCTCATTCTTTTGCCTCTCACAGGTGGGACCTCCTACCTTCTCTCTAAGGCCCAACCCATGACAAACTTCCTCCAAAAAACCGACCTCACTACATACCCCACCCATACTGCTTGATCTTTCCAGGACTTTGAACTCTTCCAGCACCTATGTGCTATTTGTACCAGTCCATCCAGCCTTGCTTGTTGGGGGCAGCCATGCTGTAGTGATTTTACACAGTGTTGAGAAAGAGCCCTTAATTTGTGCCACATCCACAGAAGGTACTTGAGGAGCTGTGTTGAAGTGAACAAACCCTCTAGAAAACTCACATAGCTTCTCTATCTCTAGAGCAGGTAGCACAATGGAGGGTCATAAGCTTTGACATCATAAAGGCCAGGGTTCAAATCAGGCCCTGTCACCTCTTTCCTCTGTGACCTTTGGCAGTTTACTTAGTTTCCCTTTAAGGCCTTAACCCTCCAGGGTCTTTGCCTGAAGATATGTAGGATGATACAATCTCCTAGGAAGGGATATGCAGATACAAGAAGGAGTATACAAAAGGCCTTGCATGTGCTGGGTATTGAATAAGGGAAGCTGTCAGTAGGAATTACAGCCATGACCACAAAAAGTCCTGAGTGGTTATTTCATTCATGCCTTGCCTTGGGCTAGAAAACAATTAGAACCTTTACAAACAGAGACTTTTTTTTTTTTTTTTTTTTGAGAGGAAGTCTCACTCTGTCGCCCAGGCTGGCGTGCAGTGTCGAGATCTTGGCTCACTGCAAGCTCCGCCTCCCGAGTTCACGCCATTCTCCTGCCTCAGTCTCCCGAGTAGCTGGGACTACAGGTGCCCGCCACCACACCCGGCTAATTTTTTTATATTTTTAGTAGAGACGGGGTTTCACCTTGTTATCCAGGATGGTCTAGATCTCCTGACCTCGTGATCCACCTGCCTTGGCCTCCCAAAATGCTGGGATTACAGGCCTGAGCCACCGCCCCCAGCCTTTTTTTTTTTTTAACTTTAAGAGAAAGAGTCCAGTGTCTCCTGGGCAACCTGTTTAGAATCTAATCACCTCAATCCACAAAAAAGTTTTCCGTATAGTTAACAAATTTCTCATGATATATAAGTGTTCTGAATCCTTAAGTCTTGATGAAAGTTTATAAGATCTGGTGTGCTGAAGAGTGGCTTCGACTAACTGCAAGAAATTTAAACCATTTGTTCAATAAATATTTCAAGAATGCCTACCATGTGCCAGACTTTCTTCCAGGCACTTGGGAAACATCAATAAACAAAATGGGCATTCTAGCTGGATATATTTTAACACCACACATGGCAGTTCCTTAATCCTAGTCTACGGATTCAATAAAAGGCAGACATTGAAAACCTTCCATCAAACCTCACAGAGGAAAGGGCTGGAGGGGGTGCAAAAACAATCTAGCAAGAGAGGGAGGAGACCGCAAGTGTGTGTGAGGAGGGGACCCAGAGGGTCCCACGGGTGCCTGCAGAGCTCCTGCAGATGCCCGGCAGGAGAAAAAGGAAAAGAGGATCCACCTTCCAGTGCATTGAGCCACGACTCATTCCCTAACCCCCTCCTGGTATCCCCTCTCATCTTCGTCTTCTACCTCCACAATGACCTGTAGTCTATGCAGGAAGAGAGGTACCAGTTAAACTGTCACAGCTGCAGCTCTCATTCTCATTTATCTGTACCTCCTCCAGGATCTTACCTGTGTCCCTGTTCTAAAGAGTTCTAATGAAAAAGATTTTACCCATTAATTATATAGAAATGGATTTGTTTGTTAACTCAAGCAGCAAAGCAAAAGGGACCAGTCACAAAGGCCAAATAGGGAGGTCTCAGTCTCAGCTCTGCTGCTACAAATCAGTGATCGTGGGCAGGTAAATGACCTGGTACAAAAAAATCTGGAAATTACGTTTTTTCTCTTGCCCCTGACAATCCCTGAACTCCTAACTGCTGTCCTGTTCCAGCAAATAATCATTACATATATAGAAATAGTTACCTTGGTTGTCTTAAAATATATATATGTGTGATCTGATCTGTGATTATGCACATACATATGGCTGTAAACACATCAAAAGGGCATGGAAGGATATAGACTCTATTGTTTAAAATAACTGTCTCTGGGAGGCAGGGAGGGTGCAGGGGAAGAAATGCATCAGGACTTGCAATTTTGCTCTATGTATTTCCATAATGTCAATTTCTTTTGCAACATATATTACTTGTATAATAAGAAAAAGACCAAAAAGTAACACAAACATAATAGTGTATGATCTAGGCTAGAGAATGTGAAGATTGATTTTAATGATGTGTTTATGGGAAACGATTTCTTGATTCCTGTCCTTGGTTTCTTAAAACTGGTGATACAGAATGAAAAATACCATATTTAGAGAGTAGCTATCTTTCAAGCAGGGACAAGAAGGAGATATGATTGAGGAAGAACACATGAGAGCTTTAGAAAACAGCAATTTTCAATCCCTTAAGCTGAGTGGTAGGTTTTTGAGTATTTACGTTATTATTTTTCTTTAAGCCACACACATACTCTACAATATAAATTGCTCCCTATGTTTGGTATTTTCCATAATAACAATGTAAAAACACAAAAACTGGGCAATATCTACCTATGTGCTGTAACCTTATCTGTTTCTCCAGGTTGATTTTGATAAAGGAAGATACTAATTTGCAAATAAGTTCTCTGGAATACCTTTTCTGGGCCTGGATTGCTTTCTGGGCGATGAGTCTTTCTTCAGCCCTGGCTTTCTCCACAGCTTCCACCTTCTCTCTGTGGCATTCCATCATAATCCTTTGGATTCTGTGGACCATGCGCTGTTCTGCAGCCAAGTGCTCTCTCTTCATTTCGTCATCCATGTTTTGATACATCTCTGTCTTAGTTTTAGCTGTCACTTCCTGAAGCAATGGCAAAACTAGGTTTAGCTATTACAGATTTGATGTCTAAAACCACACATTAAGAGGCTATTTAAACCATAGTTTTATCTATCTGCTGGCAAGTGTACCTGTTAACACTGATGATTTAAAAGAAGAGTGTGTATGATATGGAAAACTTTTATTTATATGATGTTAGGTAGAACCAAAAATATACAAACAATGTAATATAAATATCTACATAGATAATATTGAAAGGGAATATGGAAAAAAGAAAATAGTTGGGTTAGAGGGGTAGGGTTAAAGGTCTTTTTTCTTGATTGTTCAAATATTCTAGTATCATAGTATCATTATGCATAATTACATAATGCAATTCTGCTTTAGTAAGCCAGTCCTGGAAAATGGCAGAAATAATTATTATGCCTCCTGAGTGTCTCCTGGGTGGGAGAGAACCTGAGGTTCAGGCAGAAAACAATTGCACGATATTACAGTCACAGGAATCTGCCCACCTGTCCCCACCATTGTTTCAGCATTCCAACTTATTAGTGTTGAGGGGCCATTTCTCCTTCGCGGAAGGGACAGGAATAAGTGCTCCATTGTTCCAGGAAGGAGGACCTGAGGAGGGCCTTCAACCAAATAAGTAGACGAAGCACTAGTCAAACCAACACCTGTGGAAAACAGACCCACAAATTGCACTCAAGGAAAACCCTGCCACCATTTTGGAAATGCCTACTAATACCACAGTGTGCCTGGCACTCCGAGGCCCAGATGCTACATACACAAGAAGGTGGGGATCTTGGTCCTCAGGGGATTCACTGTCTAGTGGAGGAGGCCAACAACCTAATTGTGCAATACATGTTACAGAAATATAACAATACGTAGAAATATAACATTATAAAGAGGAGGAGCAAATCATTCTGTCCACGTATTTTAAAATTTTCACTTAAAGGTAATTTTTTTTTTTTTTTTTTTTTTTTTTTTTTTGAGACAGGTTCTCATTCTGTTGCCCAGGCTGGGGTGCAATGGCACAATCACGGCTCACTTCAGCCTCGACCTCCCAGGCTCAGGCAATCCTCCCACCTCAGCCTCCTGTGTAGCTGAGACTATAGACACTTGCCACCATGCCTGGCTAATTTTTCTATTTTTTGTGGAAATAGGGTTTCACCATGTTGCCCAGGCTTGTCTTGAATTTCTGGGCTCAAGTGATCTGCCCATCTTGACCTCCCAAACTGCTGGAATTACAGGCATGAGCCACTGTGCCTGGCCCAAAGGTAAATGTTTATCTCTATTTGGGAAGACATCAAAAGAACATAGAGAAATTAAGTTATTTCACATAGCACATCAATGGAAGAACTAGGGATAGAAGCCAGGGTTGCTGACTGCCAGTTTCTCACTTCATTCCTGGCTGCGATGCTGGAGTCTTTCAAGAGATTCATCAATTGTACAGTCTTGTAAGACATAGTACAGTGGGTTTTCTTTGGTTTTCAATAGCTGCAGAATCCCTTCTTTAAATGAAATCTTACCCAGAATAGAAAGGAATAAAACCAGTAAGAGTTCTCCTGGCTGAAGATTGCTCAACTCCCTTTAGCACCATTTCTACGGGAGCCCCTGAGAGAGCCAGCTGTTTACAGTGTCCAGAGAGATTCCTCAGCTGAAGCTGAGAGAAAGTCAAGAGAACTCTAAATTATAATGGAAACTGAAATTGCTTCAGCTTCTCAGAAGATTATTTCAACAATTAAAATATTTGTTAAGACAGACCTTTCAGCTTTTTCAAGAGAAAAAGTTCTCAATTTCTCACTTTGGCTACTTCAAGGGTGAAAAGTTAAAAAATGAAACAGACACCAGAAATCAACTTTAAGAATCTCTCCAAAGTGGCCTCAGTTGATATATTTAGAAAATCATTTTAGGAAAACATTGGCCATTTAGAAATGCTAGCTGGGTTTCCTACAGAAGGCTTTGTCTTCCGCTAGCAGAAGGCTTTGTCTCTTAAATTACTAAAATTTTTTTGGACAAAATATTTTGAATGGAAATGTTTCTAAATGTCTTTAACACCATAAAAAGAACATTATGAAACAATCTAACACTTTCTTGATGATCCAGGCTTGGTAGATAAAGATGAATGGTTGTACTGGGCCAAAAACTTCATGTGGCATTTAATAATTGTTGAAGTTCATAGAGCCACTTGTTATCTGTCATAAATGACCCCAGATTGTTTTGCTTTTTGAAATTTCATCTTTGTTCCTTGTAGGTATCAAATCATATTTTTCTTTTCTTCAAAGAACAGGAAGATTACTTGCCATCAGGCTGAGGATGCTGCTGTAGCTGCTATCAGTGAGCCCCTTTTTGTTATTTTTACTTTCCAGTATTTAATCTATTTCCAATTTGAAAAATCAAGCAACCTTCCTGGGTGTGGTGGCTCATGCCTATAATCCCAGCACTTTGGGAGGTTGAGGAGGGCAGATCATTTGAGGCCAGGAGTTCAAGACCAGTCTGGCTGCCAGGCCAACATGGCAAAACCCTGTCTCTATTAAAAATACAAACTTAGCTGGGTGTGGAGGTGCACACTTGTAATCCCAGCTACTCGGGAGGCTGAGGCAGGAGAATCACTTGAACTCAGGAGGCAGAGGTTGCAGTGAGCCGAGATCGCACCACTACACTCTTGCTTGGGCTATAGAGAGACTCCATTTCAAAAGAAAAGAAAACAAAAGAAAAATCAAGCATCTAAGTCTGTTGGGTTTAGGTTGTCAAATAAGCATAATGACATCTGAGTGGGGGTGAAGAGGTTCTGCTATGTGTAATAAGCCTGAGTTACTCTCTTGTAGTCAGAGGCCTTTATTTAATTCCTTAGGGAGATATTTTAACTTACTTCTGGGTTTTCAAGTACATTCTCAGTAATTCAGACTGCTGGGTGATGATTGAGCTTAAGACAGGTGAAGTACTACCACAATATATTCCTATATGAATCATTAATTTTTTTCAGAATGAAATGTATTTAATAGAACTCTTGCAAACATCTGTTGAAGAAGGAAAAAAAGTCAGTGTCAATAGGGTGGTGTGAGACTGTTGTATGCCTGAATTTTTTTGGCACAAAGTGATTGTGTTTTTGTTTTTAATTTTCAATTTTTGTGGGTGCATGAGGTATTTTGGTATAGGCATACAATGTGTAATCATCACACAAGGTTAAATGGAATATCCCTCACCTCAAGCATTTATCCTTTCTTTGTGTTACAAACAATCCAATTATATTCTTTCAGTCATTTTTAAACATACAATAAATTATTGAATCATAGAATTTAAAAATGACATTCCAGCCCTTTACTTTGGCTGGGTTCTGAAGCAGGTATTCAGATAATTAGAAATTATCTGATTCCTAATTACTAACTAGGAATTCAGATAATTGAACTCAGTCCCTCTTTTATGTAATGATTTAATAAAACCGAAATTCATTTACTGTCTCACATAGCATGTGGAATATATATTTAAAGCTCCAAAAATAATTAAGTAACCTGCTGTTTGTTGGTGTTCTTATTCAATGTAAGGAGGCCTTACATTGCTTTTACTTTTAATGAAATGCTTTTACTGAAATGCATCTTGAGTGAGTCACCCCACATTTTGAGATATTGTAAGAAACAGATTCATGGACTCCATCGTATTAACTGTACAGATGTTTGACAGGCATTTTTACACAATGTCCCCCTCAGGAGATACTGCTCTGAGGTTTCATAGCCAGGAATATCTGAGCCTCTCAGGTGCCTAATTTGTCTGTACCTTATGGGCATGGTGAGTCACAGCATTTCCCTCTTTGCATTGGCTGCCAGAAAGCTCAAGGTCCAATCAGTGATAACTGCACAGGACATCATGGCATATATACATTTTTAAGTTTTAAATTTACCTATGACTTTATTATATTTTCTACTCTAGTTTTTCATTTATTTTTCCTTTAGCTTTCATCTTCTCATTTACTTTTTGATATTATTGTCTTTCAATAATATAAACACCTTTTCAAAACATTACCTATCCATCAAATAAGATCTAGAAATTTTATCTAACAGCATGCATTTGAAACACACCAAACTCCTTTTTTTTAACACTTTAAAAACTTTATTTATATAAAAAACTCATTTGTTTTAAAAAGCATTAACAAGTCAGAAAGAAAAGAGAAAAGGTATGAAGCAGAACACAGGCCCCTTAGCAGTGTTCGGTGGGAAGGTGGGATTTTTGGTTCTCTGGAATTGAATGTTTAGTGTTTTTATAAACAAAAGAAAAAAAAAAAAGTTAAAAGTCCCCAAAAGCCCATGGCTGTTCTATTACCCACACCCCACAAGAAAAAAGAGCACCAGGAAAAGAGCAGAAGAGGACAAAAGAACTCAACAGTGGAGCCAGGTCTGGATGGGGCAATTTCCCCTGTGCAGGAAATACACCAAACTCTTTAGAGCAATCCCTGGTGGTCTCGACACATCAGAATTGAATATTTTGTTCTAGAGGAACTTGGTTTTCTGCTATATATTGGTAATCTCAAACTTTAATATGTGTGAGAATCACTTGGGCTGCTAATGGAGTCGGTAGGTCAGAATGAGGCCCAGGAATCTGTATGTCAAGCCCCCACGTGAATAGATTCTGATGCAGGTGGTTCACAGACAAGCCCTGAGAAGCAGTACTGATGTCTGTGTCTTAGTATCCTGCAGATATAACAGGCTGAAATAACCCCACACACTACTCTAGACTAATCATTCCTTCATAAATAAAAAATACCTGAAATGGTGGTATAAATGTAAATTCCCAACCCCTGGACAATTATTTCAGGAAGGTCAATCCCCCTTTAACTATCTACCTTTAACTTTTCTTAGGGCTTCTTTCTACTGAAGCACTAAGTGCATCAACTCCACTCAAAGGCTATGTGGGGTACAATAACATTATTTAAAGAAAGACTTGCATGTGAACCTTGAAACAGGCATCACATCTTCCTCATGTCTTTACAACCTAATGCCAGGAAGGACATTCAAAATGTGTATCAACCAGCACAGTAGGGCCCACCTATCTGAATGGCCTCTGGCTGCAGCATTATAGCAGGGAACTAGAGCCCCTTGCCAAGCCATGAGTTATCCTTTTTTTTTTTTTTTTTTTTTTTTGGAGTTATCCTTTTAAATTGCTGGATTGGGAGAGGTCCAGGAGTCTGCTGGGGAAGCAACCAGGGTGACCAAGGTGATAGAGGGCTTAGCGGGTGACTAGTTATCAACTGATAGAGAAGTATTTTAATACTTTAATTGCCAGTATGGCCATACTTGTACATAGCAACTGAAGAGCAGGCCTGACTAAGACATGCCATAAGTGCTCTTCACATTTTAACTGAAATGGGGAATGGGCAGTGGGCCACCACAGCCAACCCCTCAGGCACCATACCAACCCTGGCTGAGGCAGGCCACTGGAGCGAAGCCTTCAGGAGCCCTGGGGAGGAGCTCCCCTTCCTGCCAGCAAGTCCTCTCTGGGTAAAGACAGTTGATTTTTCTCACCTGGTACACATCTAGTATATGGTAGGTGCTCGTTGTTGCAACAATGAATAAATTGGCCTGCAGTCCCTGAACTGCATTAGTGTTCTTAAGTTAGGCCAAACCTGGGGCTGGACCTCTGCCACTTTCCTCCAGCTTCTGCCCATGTATTGTCATACCTGTACCTTATCCTGTCCTGTCCCTCCCTTGACCAAAATGTGAAAATAGATCTGTAACCTTTTCCTTTGAGCAGATTTTGTAATCCAGTTACTGAACTAACAATGAATACTAGGGTCTCCACCTGAAAGTTTGTAAGTTACCTAGAGTCATGTACCTGAACAGGCTACAGGTTAGTATCCTTCATCTGTGACATCTGGCCCTGCATTAAATTCTTGAGGGACAGCTCAGATGTCCCTCTTGGCAGCACAGTAAGTGCAAACTTTAGAAAAAAGGAAGAAATCAGAGGAGAACAGCCTGCTTCACTTGTTCAACTATTTGAGCACCTACCAAGTCAGGGAATTATGCTGGGCACCAGGGCTAGTCCAGTGATGAGACAGACACCCCTGCTGAAAGCTGCAGTCATGTGGGGGAGTCAGACATTCAACAACTAACCACACAATCATTTATTTAATTACAGTGAAGACTGCTATGAAAAAGATCAGGGTGTCATGGACAGTGTGTGGGTGGCAAGGCAAGGCTGGTCAGGCAAATCTTCCCTTGGGAAGTAAGCTATGGGTTCTTCTTCACCCATTCATCACTGCTCTAGAGAGCTCAGCATCTCTTCTGAGAACCTCCCAGGGATCCCAGCTAATGGCCATGAAACACCAACCTAGATTTTCTTATTATTTTTTTCTCATTCCCTTGCCAACTTTTTTTTTCTTTTTACTAATATAATTACTTTTAAAAGACAACAAGCCACTATAAAAACCTGTAAATCTTTTTGATGTTCCTCTTTCAAAATCTGAATTTCAATTTTGTGTCTGTCATTTGCTTCTTCAAGTGCTTTCTCCACTGCTTGTTTTTGACGTTCATTAGCCTTTGAAAGAAAGAGTCCATTTATCTATTAATGTAGCAGAATAAGCACAGGGCAACTTGGCTTATTCGGGATGTTAGTAAATCAGGTTTTCAAATTTACTGAAAATTAGCAACCACCATGGAGTCCCTAATTTCTTGCCCCATTCCCATCTCAAACCTCCCACATCAAACTGTCTGCCTTAGCCAGAGATGCTCTAACGCATCCCAATCCAGGGCTAGCCTTGCCGTTTCTGGAATCGCTAAAGGCAAGGCAGCTTTACTATACGTAGGCTGCTGGGTTGCCTTTTCTCTTTGGCACTTTATTTCTTGCTTGATTGACTCTCAAAGTAACATATGTGCATTGTGGAAAATCTGGAAAACACAGTGAAGTGAAAAGATGTACAAAGCTAGAAGGAGCCGAGTAAAGAGGCAGAGTACCATCCAGGTCCCCCGCATTAGGTCCTCAGAAAGAACTTCAACTCTATTTGAAAAGAATACACAGAACACTAGACCAACTTACATTCAAATTGTAGACTATTTACAAAAGCATCACCTTGTATAATTGATGTATAATTGATGGTTCACAATCAGTTTGAATTTTACCACTAATAAAAATAGATGACTACAAAGATTTTGAGATAAATCAAAATCTGGGGTATACAGAACTGGAGTATTCATACAGAACTGGAGTATTATGTATGTTCAAAACATTTTCATAACAAGCTTTTGCTGGCATTAATACTGAACAATGCTAATACTATTTGCTATAATGTCTATTTTATAAAGAAACTGAGAAACATTGTTCTAAGCACAGTGGCTTGTTCTGCTCTCAAGAAGCTGTAATTCTCTTTAGGAAGTTATTGATGTCATTCTATGATTGGAAGAAGTGGGGCTACAGGATTGAGGCTTTGCTTCAGTTTGATGCCTTGGATCCCAATGTCAGCCCTGATATTTAAATTGCCCTTATAGCGCTCAGCAGTCGTATGGACAAGGTATTAAGGATTTTGGAGAGAGGGGAGGAAAAGGGGAGTAGGCCATAGAGAAGCATTTGAAGAAACAGGAGTGTTACATGCTCCACAAATGGATAGTCTATATATTAAATGTTAGGCCATAAGAAACAACTATCAACAAGGAGTCTTCTTAGTTATTTTTTTTTCTTTTTAGTTCTGGTTTCAATCAAATGAAAATAAAGGGAGCAGGAGTCCTCCATACAGAGAGGGCAGCTGAGAAGGAAGGAAGCTCCTGATGATGCCAGCTTCTTACTAATCATCTACTGTATGCCAGGCATATTATTTCATTGAACCCTCCCAACTATCCCACGGAATGGGTACTATTATTCCTCTTTTACAATGAAGAAACCAAGACTACAGAGGTTGTAGAACTTGCCCACGGTCCCACAGCTAGCCAGGATTCAGTCAGTTCTGACCACTACACTATACAGTTGTTTCAGACAAATCCAAAATGTGAAAGAATTGTAAAGATGGACTTTGGGTTGACATGTAACTTCTTTTACCTGAGCCCATACTTCAGCTTCTGCTTTTGCAATGCGTTCTCTGAGTATATCTTCTTGAAACTTCTCTTCTTTTTTCAGAATATTTGCCCCAATATCTGTGTATGTGAAGAGCAATGGTCACAAACCTCTACCGATTGCTTCCTGGCTTTCCTTTCCACCATTATGTAGTTATTTATGAGGGCTACTTAGGAGATACATCCTTTTAGGAGATGTCAGTATATATATTTCAAAGATACCCATTGAAAGAGTAAGTTTTTCTCTAATTAGGAGGGAATTCACAGCACTGTCAGGCCTGGATAGAGTTGGTCATTCCTCTCATCACAACCAGTCCACAACCAGCAGACAACTGGGGAGGTGAAATAAATGCCCTGAAGAAAGGGACACATTTTGTACACTCAAAGTAGAATGATGAGTGAATATTCAAGAGGTCTTAGCACATTATACAGCTCTCTCTCTCCCCCTGTTCCTATTTGGGTGCTAGTGCTAGCATCAGGAGAGGCGAAGTGGAATGCCTTCAACACATTACATGCCTTTCTTTAGTCTGTGGTTCTTTGTGGGTTTAACTGCTTCAGTATGGAGTGAGCTAAGGGGTAGAAGTTTACTATTTTTCAGCCAATGATCTAATTTGATTTCCAAATAATAACGTTCCCATAATATCCTCTCTACCCAGACAAGGTAATAAAAGTCTAGAGGAGGTTAGAGGACCATGCAATATCAGATAGCCAGGTCTTTCTCCACTGGTATTTCTTTCTTTTTCTTTTCTTTTCTTTTTTTTTTTTTTTTTGAGAGGGAGTCTTGCTTTGTAGCCCAGGCTGCAGTGCAGTGTCGCAATCTCAGCTCACTGCAACCTCCGCCTGCCGATTCAAGTGATTCTCTTGCCTCAGCCTCCTGAGTAGCTGGGATTACAGGCGCCCACCACCATGCCTGACTAATTTTTGTATTTTTAGTAGAAACGGGCTTTCACCATGTTGGTCAGGCTGGTCTCAAACTCCTGACCTCAAGTGATCTGCCCACCTCGGCCTCCCAAAGCGCTAGGATTAGAGGCGTGAGCCACCGTGCCTGCCCTTCCTCTGGGATTTCTATGCTGAAGGTAATAGATTCTTAGAGCTATCTTGATCCACATTCCTCCTTTCCCAGCGGCTGGAGTAAGTCTAGCTGCAGCAGTAAACCATTAAGCCAACTCACTAAAAGGGTAAGCATGGACAGACTGAAAGCCTTGATGCCAGATTTCCCTTGGGTTTCTCTGTTAAAAGAGTCAAGAAATTCCATTTTATGCAATCTATTCTGAGTTAATGTTTCTGTCACTAGCAATTAAAAGTATATGTTTGATGGCAGAGAGTCTCCTACTAGTTCATCAGTGAATCTTAAAAACACAGGGCAGCATATATTACAGTAGAGATGGACACATACTGCAAAAGCCCAACATTGTATAGAAATAATTAGAAAAGATTTTCTAGGACAAAATGTGACTAAGCATGGACCATCAATGTATTGAACTTCATAAAAATGTGATACAGGCGTAGGCTACCGCTATCGTCTTTCATGTTTAAATCCCATTGGTTTTATTAGTTGTTTTCAACCCTGATTGTACAACAGGACTCCTGCAAAGCTTTTAGTGCACGTACTGTAAAAGGAAAAAACTATTAATAAACAACTTGGATGAATCTCAAGGGCCTTATGCTGAGCGAAGAAAGCCAATCTCAATGGGTTATATAATGTATGATTCTTTAGATAGCATACTCAGTGATAAAATTATAGTGATAGAGAACAGATTAGTGGTTGTCAGGGGTTCAAGTTTGGGGAGAAGAGAATGACAGCTAAGGGGTAACACGAGGGAGTTCCTTTGTGGTGATGGAACAGCTCCATGTTGTGATTGTGGTGACGGTTACATTAACATACACAAGTGATAAATTTCATAAAACTATATGCCTGGGGGGAAAAAGTATACATAAGGTCTGTACCTGAGTTAACAGTATTGTTTCAATGCCAATGTTCCGGCTTTGACAAAGTGCCAGGATTACATAATATATCAATGGAAGCTGGATGAAGAGTACAAGGGAACTCTGATATATTTTGCAACTTGTGAGTCTTAAACTATCTTGAAATAAAAAAGGTTATTTAAACATGAAGGAAAAAATATACATGCTTAATCCTGACTGTAGAGGTCCTAATTTAGTGGCTCTGTGTTAGATTAGTATTAAATCCAGTGGGTCTGTGTTTGGATATCTGTATTAATGTATTTTTCAAAGTTCTATATAGTGCACTGCCAGGATTGAGAACTATTGTCCTATGAAATACTCACTAGCTCTTCTATGGACATTTCAACATGCTTTTGAACTTACTTATAAAGAACAGAGAATTTCAACTTTTTTTCTTTTTAACTTAAAACGGTTCAGCGACAAATAAAGGTCACTGAATAGAAAAGATTAATTTCTAACAATAGATTTAACTTATCCACTTAAGGTTTGGGTTAGATATTCCATAAGGCACAAGGAAATCAATCATTAAGGTATATCTAAGAATGGAGATACACTGTCCTGGGTATGAAAAGTCACTTTAGAGATTATAATGAATCATTCATACTAAGCATTTACTAAATGCTAAAAAACAATTTTGGTATTGATGTTTTTAGAGGATGATTCCAATTTGATCTCCCCCTACATTTTAGTTTTTTTTCCCAAACACCTCTCCAGCTTCTTATATTTTCAAATATCAGAAGTGAAATGAAATCACCTCAGTTTACCATTTTAAAGGAAGAGAGGATCAGAGGAGTATTTTGAGAGTCCTTAGGAAAATACTTACAAGGCTCAAGGTCAGATTGAAAACTCTTATGAGAATAAAAGAGAGACGGAAACCTATAGCACAATTTGATTTGCTTATGTATTATACATATGTATATACAGTAAAAGTCCTCATGTTATCTATATGTATCTACTTTTATGCCACCAGCTACTATTTAAAGGTTATAGTTTCTTTTACCCATTTATTAGGGTACTGTAAATTTTTTTTTTTTTTTTTTTTTTTTGAGGCAGAGTCTCGCTCTGTCACCCAGGCTAGAGTACAGTGGCGCGATCTCAGCTCACTGCAACCTCCACCTCCTGGGTTCAAGCTATTCTCTCACCTCAGCCTCCCGAGTAGCTGGGATTACAGGCACATGCCACCATGCCTGCCTAAATTCTTTTAGTAGAGACGGGGTTTCGCCATGTTGGCCAGGCTGGTCTTGAACTCTTGGCCTCAAGCGATATGCCCACTTTGGCCACCCAAAGTGCTGGGATTACAGGTGTGAGCCACTGTGCCCATCCAATTAGGGTATTATTTAGAGATAATATTTCCTCTCCTACACATACTGAAAGGTGCCCAAGTATGGCCAAGGGCAAAATGAACTCACATTTACTATTATGTGCTAGGATTTATAATAGATACGAATACTTCATTAAAGTCTCATAACAATCTGTAAGACAGGTATTAGTATCTTTATTTCCACATAAGGAAACAGATTGAGAGACTAAATACCCTGCCCAATACACACAACTATAAGTGGAGAAGCTGTATTCCAACCCATATTCTTCTCAAACATCCCTGTACAGACAAGCAACTCTGAAGAGAAAAAAGCTGATAAAAGTCTGTGTACCAGAAAGAATGACACATAACGCTATGAAGTGTTACAACAAAGGAAAACAATAAAGTCACTTACCTAGTATGTCTTTGTGAGTGTAAAAGCGTGTCTTCAGTGGCTTGTATTCATGGATCCGTTTGAAGGTTTTTCCAAAAGGGGCTGGTGGGATTATTTTATTACAAACAGCACAGCAAACAAAGCTGTTGTAATCTGAATTTCTGATCATAGTTAAATTTCAGATGTCTTCTCCTATTTACAGTTAAAATAATCTTAGAATCAGAAAAAGTCGTTTCAAGAAAAGCTGACAGTTTAAGAAAGCTGGAAGAGTTCAGGGTTTTAGGATGTTAGAGGCTGGTAAGGATTAAATGGTTCACATGATTAGGTAGTGGTTATGTGTCTAACATTAAAGAATGGTACTAAAAGCCCCTGCCATAGAAGGTATGGGCACCAGATTTGGGAAGATTTAAGCAGTTGCTCCTTCCCAAACTCTAGCATTAAGTTGTTAACTTACTTAGCAACTGTTGCTAGGTAAGACAAGCTTTGCTCATAAAAGCAACTTCAAATAATGACAAAAGGGAGCATGATACAGCCATTCATTTTCCTGATACTTTCTATATTAGTTTCCTATTGCTGCTGTCTTACTCTGTTTTCTGTTGCTTATAATAGAATGCCTGAAACTGGATAGCTTATAAAGAAAAGGAAATTATTTCTTACAGTTTATGGAGGCTGAGAAGTCCAAGGTGGAGGAGCTGCATCAGGTAAGAATCGTCTTGATGGTGGGAACTCACTGAAGAGTCCTGAGGTGGTACAGGGTATGACATGGCCAGGGGCTGGGCTCACATGCTAGCTCAGGCCTCTCTTCCTCTTCTTATAAAGCCACCAGTTCTCCTCCCACGATAATCCATTAATCCTTTAACCCATGAATGAATTCACTCACCTCTTAAAGGCCCCACTTCTCAATACTACCACATTGGGGATTAAAGTTCAACATGAGTTTTGCAGGGCACAAATATTCAAACCATAGCACCACTGTGACAAACTAACACGAACTTCATAGCTTAAATGTAACACAAATTTATCCCCTTGCATTTCTGGAGATCAGAAGTCTAAAATGAGTCTTAGGGGCTAAGATCAAGTTGTTAGAAGGGCTGGTTCCTTCTGGAGGCTTCAGAGGAGAATCTCTTTCCTTGCCTTTTCCAGCTTCTAAAGACCATCCATATTCCTTGGGGTCATGGCCTCGCATCACATAGCCTTTCCCCCCAGTGCTTCCATAGTGACATTGTCTCTTCCTCCGATCTTCTGCCCTGCTTTAAAGACTGTGGTGATTATATCAGCCTCATCTAGATGATCCAGGATAATCTCCCCATCTCAAAATCCTAAACTTACCCGTATCTGTAAAGTCCCTTTTGCCATATAAAGTAACATATTTACAGGTTCCAGAGATTCGGATCTGGACATTTTTGCAAGAAAGGAAAGCATTAGTCAGACTACCACACTTTGTTTTAAATTGGTTTTTAAAGAATTAATTTCTTTTAAGGCCAGCAATGGAGGTAGCTTAATTTCTTTAAGGTTTTTAATAAACGTGATGTTTTGGTGCCATGGTAATAAAACGGGGAAATACCATGGTATCTTGAAGAAGAAATTACTTTCATTAAGTCAGCATTCAAAATTACTAAGCCTGGTTTTAACAATCACGTGGTTAACTAATTTGTTCTTCTAATTTTAGATAAACAGCCATAGAAATTCTGCCTATCACAAAAATCTGTGCAACTGATTACACCAAATAACTGAATTTTTAAAAATTGCCTGACAATGTCATATGCTGCAGCTACTTGGCAGGACTATTTTATAATAAGTGAATACCATCAGTGAAATTAATTTCAACAATAGGACTCCCATAAGGCCCTGAGCTAAGTGTAGCACAAGTTACTCTATAATTTCTATTGACACATATAGCCTGATAACTGGCTGAGGACCTTAAGTAACTATCAAATTGTGCCAGATCTGACTTCAAGAAAAGGGTTACCTGGGACTTGGAGAGGAATTAAAAACAAAGAGATGAATTAGTACTAAGAATGGGGATTACTGCATCCACACAGTTAATTATCTGCATTGGGAACTGAGGCTACTTGTGCCAATGACTTTCCTATCTGTTACTAGAAATTCTTGCCCAGATGAGAGGATAACTAACTGGCCTTGATTTGCCTGGGACTGTCCCTGTTTTAAACTGAAAGTCCTGAAGAACTTCCTTAGTGTCTGGCAAATTGGAAGAGTTGGGCCCCTATGGAAGATAAGGCTGTAAAACCAATAAGTAATTTCAGTGTTTGCCCTAGGAAATCCTTGAAAACAAATTTATCAACTGGACAGCTTGCTGATCTAGGCAAAGAGCTCTTCCATCAGAAGATTAGATTACTCCCCTGGGCAAAGAGCTCACTTAACATTTATTGAACAATAGCTTACTAATCAAGACTTGCTTCAAGATCTAATCTATTATGTCAGGTGTCTTGCCCATTCTCAACCAGATTCCTGCATTGAAAGACCCTTCTTTATCACCTGAACTCAGACTTCAAAACACGTTAACATCTTCCCCTGACCATCCCCTTCTTAAATACAGCTAACTTTGTAAAAGTGGTATTTCCCCTTAGTGCAGTAGATTCAATAAGCTTAGTTTTGTTTGATCATCAGGTTGTTCTGATGGTCTTTTGAGGGAGCTGGCAGTTAACAATCCTTTACATAATTCTGTTTTAAAGTACAGGAGTGTTTCTCTACTTAAGATCTAAACTTATTTTTAAGAGCTAATGTGGCTGCTTTATTATTATGTGGACATTTACACATAGGAGGTGGTATAGTATGGTGAAAAGATCCCTAGACTTTAGAGCAAGAAGATACAGGTTCTAGTCCTGAATCACCATGATCTTTGGTAAATCTCTTAGCCATTCTCAGCCTATTGTCTTAACCATAAACTGACACGACTGGATCAGGTGAAGTTCAACGTTCAGAATCTTCGGACTATTTGAAAGGTATTTTATTTTTGATGGTTATACCCTCATTCAAAAGAGAAAGGATGAAAACATCAACACATAGCCAGGCAGCCATTGACATCAGCACACACAAAAACTGTCCTACAACTTGTAGCCATTCTGTAAAACGTATCATAGTCAGGTACTTGTTCCTAAAATTCAGTATGATTCTTTCCTCACACTACTTTTCACAGCTTTGTGTTTGACTGACTCTAGTTACTTTGGCTGATTCACACAAATCTTACATGAGTTAAGTCTGCACCTTGTACAGTTTCTGTTGCCCTCCTGCACTGCAATCTCTTGACAGTTCACGCAACTAATATCTCCTCTGCCACCAAACATCAACTTATTCTGTTAAATAGTAAAAAATTCTAAAAGATGGCAATGTGTCATTAAATGCATAAGTTAAAAACAGAAGAACCCTAGTTTTTTGACAGCCAAAATACACAGGGAAACCAAAAACAAAAGACAGTCTTTAAAAGGGATTTTGTATCACTGAAGTGCATTTTAAACTATATAAAGTACATTATACAGAGAGGCACAGCAAATAAATATTTGGGGCTCAGTAGTAAAGATTTTATTTAGTTGCATGTAAATTCAATTAGCTAAGTTCTTTAACATCTACAAATCACACATAATTACATATTCATATACCTTACAAAACGACAATGAAGTATGATAAATTAAAAACAACATTATGATAAACTCTGCCTGTGCTGTTATTATTACTTGGTAATATTAATAGCAACTGAAGCAAAACTTTAGAGGTGAGATTTACTACTGAGGCCCAATTACAATGATTTGGAGAATTAGGTACATATCTAGAAATGAAACAGGTCCAGAACCCTTGTGATAAAGATTTGAATTCTATAAGGCAGAATCTGGCCAGACACCGGGGCCTAGCCTTGACCTCTGTCCTAGGCCCCTGGGCCAGGTGCCAGGACAACCAAGGCCATTCTGCTGCTCGGTGCTGACAGTGGGGCTCGGCTTTGTTTACACTCATTTTTACCCCCTTTTCTGTCCCCACTTCCATAAAAGACACTTCAAAATGCTGATGCTTCAGAGAATAAGAAACATTCTGAAAAGAAAAAAAACAAAAAGGCCTGCTGGCATATAAACTTCAAAAGAAAAAAAAAGCATGTAAGGTAAACCTGGTACAATAAGGAGACCTTATCTATTTCTTATCTATTGAGTAGTTGTAGTTTTTAAATAACTATAAGAACACTTGGTCTTATGTTTACAACATTACTGTAACATTAATTTACAAAAACTAAAATAGATAACATTTAGTTGTAGTCAAAATCATCATACCTCAGTAAAACATACTTTCTTTTTTAAAGAAAAACTCCAATTACTCTGGGATATTCTTATTTAATCTTTATTTTAGCAGCTGAGTGGAAGGATCTTTTCCATTAAAATAAAATTCTGCCCCAAAAATAGCTAAAATGGAAACTGAAATATATGAACCATTTGTGATACTATGAGAACTACTTGTCAGAGCCAACTCAGTTTCTCATATCTCATATTTTTAATATTGACTTCAGGCTTTAAATTTTCTATTTATCTTTCTTTAAAAATATAGGTTCTATGCCAGGGACAACATGAACATTTCCTTTGCAAGTAGCAAAACACAACTAAACTTTCACGACAGCTGCACCAGCATAATTCATCTTAAATATTTAAAACATCATGCAAATTTAACAGCATGGGTACTTTTACTATACAGAATTTAATAATTAACAAAGACAATTTCCATTCTCATGGCACTTTTATAAGAGGCAAGGAAAGAAAAATATTATGAAGCTCGCTCTGTGGAAAAAGAATGAGATAACGGCTGTGAAAGGACAAAATTTACGACAGTTGTCTGGTTGCAACTGCTATCTTCTGTCTTCATTAGCATGTTCTAGAACAAGAAATATAATACTGTACACTCACAAGGTCTTTCAGTTGAAGATTTCAGAACGCTTAATAAACGTCCATCTGCAGTAACCAGCACTACTAATCCCATTTGGATGTTTTCCGCCTCATGTAACTGTGCCCCTCACTATCAATAGCTTCATAGAGGTCCTTTTTATTCTCTTGTGTTGCATGCAGATAACCAATATATGCCACGCAAAGTGAAAGAGTTACCAATCCGAAAGCCATTACAGGTTTGTTCTGTCAAAGAAAAAAAAAAGTATAAAGCTTTAGTAAGACTAACAATTTGAGGAGACCCAAATATCAGTTGCATTTTCCTCCTGACATGCCACATCTTTATTACAACACTAGCATTACCATGGCAATATTTCAACTATAATCATTTATTCAGTTCTTTATTCAATTAGCTAAACTACTGATTATCCAGAGATTATAGAAGACTCTTGCTTCTCCTCTCCAGTCTTTCTCCCATCTACACCCTGGACATCTCAGACCTCTACCCTCAGGAAGGTGACAGCTGGGAAAGGAGTGGGGCAGGAAAACTGGCCTGGTACCCAGAGTTTTCAATGTTATCTGTGTGAAGTGGAGGAGCTGCTTAACTTCCTGGGTCCTGGGCCCAAGTCCCTCCATTTGCAAACCTCAAATTAGTTCATTTTATTAGGAAGTGAGGATTGAAGTACACACGCTATTCTTCTTGCCCAAGTCATGAATAACTGGCAAAAAACCTTTTATATATTAGGCACAGAAATGATGATGATGTATACACTCTTCGCTGGGAACCTACTCCATAACCTCAAGAAATTTAGTGACTGGAACAGCTATTATGCTGTTAACCTTGATTTACTCTTGGACAATCCAAGACCATAAGAGGCAAAGTTATGTTTTCAGCTTCACACACACACACAGAAAAGCTGTGTTGTTGTTGTTGATGTTAAGAGACAGGATCTCACTCTGCTGCCCAGGCTGGAGTGCAGTGTGCAATCATAGCTCACTGCAGTCTCAAACTCCCAGGCTCAAGTGATTTTCCTGCCTCAGCCTCCCAAGTAGCTGGGACTACAGGTGTGCACCACCATGCCTGGCTAATTTTTTTGTATTTTTAATAAATACGGGGTTTCACCATATTGGCCAGCTAGTTTCAAATTCCTGACTTCAAGTGATCTGCCCACCTCAGCCTCCCAAAGTGCTGGGATTAACAGGCGTAAGCCACTGTGGCCAGCCTAATTTTAAATTTTTTTGTAGAGATAGAGTCTTGGTATGTTGAACTCTTGGACTCAAGAGATCCCTCTACCTCAGCCTCCCAAAGTATTGGGATTGCAGACATTAGTCATGATGTCCAACCCCCACACCCCCCCCAAAAAAAGCTTTTAAATACAGGAAAGATGTTCACAACTCCAGAAAAGCATTTTTGTTATTCCTGAAACTGTACCTTAGACCATTTTCTTTGCACGTTCACACTCAACGAATTGGCCTTTCTTAGGTCAATGTAAATGCACAGTAGTGATACAAGTAATAGTTTCTGCTTCTGTCACCTACCTGCTATACCACTACTGAGAAATAAAAGAAACTCTTTAACTGAGGAATGTGAGCCCCCTTTAAATTATCAGGCCCAGAGAGGCACTGGAATGAGCTACTAGTCACGTCTTGAGCTAAATAATAATTTTGAAGCCCTTGCTATTTGGGCTCTGGACTGACACCACCAATAGCTATAAATTAACCTTACAATGCCATCCACTAGACATTATAACTCATACTCTGTAATTCAACAATGTATAGCCAATTACTAATCAATGTCATTTCTGCAAACCAATGAAAATTACTGAAAAGCAACTTTTGTACTTGCCCCCTCTCCTGATTCACTTTTTTCCTGAAAAATTCCACCCTCTCCTTTGTTCTCCAGAGTGCTTCGCAAGGTTACTGTGAAGTGTTTCCCAGGTTGCAGTCCTCAACCTTGGCCCAAATAAACTCCCTACATATCTTAATTTGCCTCAGTTTATTCCTTTAGGTGACATTTCTATTTCAAAATAAGGGTCAAACTTTTTCACTTAGATGAACACCTAAGAAAGGACACGGACTCAGAGCAGTTTAAATTTATAATTCTTGAAATGCTTTTAGCAATGAAAAGAACACATTACTTCAAAGCTTTTAAAATATTTTACCTTGGGCCGGGCGCAGTGGCTCACGCCTGTAATCCCAGCACTTTGGGAGGCCGAGTCGGGCGGATCACGAGGTCGGGAGATTGAGACCACCCTGGCTAACACGGTGAAACCCGCTCTACTGAAAATACAAAAATTAGCCGGGCGCGGTGGCGGGCGCCTGTAGTCCCAGCTACTTGGGAGGCTGAGGCAGGAGAATGGCGTGAACCCGGGAGGCGGAGCTTGCAGTGAGTGGAGATCGCACCACTGCACTCCAGCCTGGGCGACAGAGCGAGACTCCGTTTCAAAAAAAAAAAATTTTACCTTGATTTAATGATCTGATTAAGTTGACCTATTTAACAGTTTACACTGGTAACTGTGTTACTAAAATTCTAATCAGATTCAACACACTTAAATATTTATCATATTTTATTTTAACTTGATTTTACATTTATTTTAAAATAGAATCTACATTTATTTAAAAATAAACTCAGCCAGGCGTGGGCTCATGCCTGTAATCCCAACAATTTGGGAGGCTGAGGTGGGAGAATTGCTTAAGGCCAGGAGTTCAAAACCAGCTTGGGCAATATACTGAAACACCAACTCTACAAAAAATTTTAAAAAGGAGCCAGGCATGAAGGTGTGCACCTGTAGTCCCAGCCACCCAGGAGGCTGAGGTGCGAGGATCCCTTGAGCCCAGGGGTTTGAAGCTGCAGTGAGCTATGATTGTACCACTGCACTACAGCCTGGGTGACAGAACCTCTAATGAATAAATGAATAAATGAATTTCATCAAATCAAATGTTTTGGAATTTTTCACAAAGTATCTGTAATATTGCTTAGATAAAAATATTACCTACAGGCTAGAATTGCAGTATGTAAGAATGGTCAGATTTTCATTTTGGTTTCCTTGCTTAAATGGAAGGTCTTATTTACCTAATAGTACTTGATCAAACAACAAAAGTTGTCTTCAAATTAATGCAACGATTAAAATAGTACTTTAGATAGTTTGAGAAGCCAATCCATTAAAGTGCAACCATTTTCCATTATAACTCTCAAATGCCCTTAAAATATTTTTATATGTGTATTTATATGTGAAACAGCATTTACAATCGTCCTTCCACCTGCTTTTATTCACAGGGAGGTCTTGTCAACATAAAATTTCCATGATAAAATCAATTACAAGAAAATCAGAACTTCCTGACAGTCTGGTTAGATTAAAAATAAAGTCTTATCCTGGATATATTTCTTACAGGTTTAATGAAGAGCTCTGGATTCACAGCACGAAATAAGGTTGTTGTGCGCACCCGTCTGAGCCCCGGGCTTTGAAAGTCTTTCTCTTTGGGTGGTTCCTTTTTGAATGCTGGAGGCTCAGGTGCTGAAGACATCTTCATCAATGATGAGTTATTATCTAAAAACAAAATAATATATTTTTTCCCTTCATAATTGTGCTTCTCTGATAAATTTCTTTAAAAAGTCATTCTTAAATTCTTTCTTTGAATTCCAACCCAGATACATACCAAAGGTGATTGTCAGTTATCTTATTACTTTGTATTATGCACTTTGTAAATGGTGTTTTAAGTTTAATTTGTTAATTTCATTCATTATTTTAATTTTCACCTCAAAATAAAAGCTGTGGGCAAAGGTTGTTTTCCTACTTTTACAGAAGACGGGAGAATTGTTTTTTGGTCTGAGTCACGTTGTATCATATGAAACCAGGACTGAGAGTAGGTGAGGCCAGTAGGTTATCTGTTCCTTTCTTTATTTCCTTGTTTTCACTCCTCCTCACCTTTCAACAGCCCCTCCAGAACCCCAACCTGAGGGAAGGATCAGCATTCCTTTGCTCATTATCTTCTCCTACAGATTCACTCCTGGCCAGTTTCCTCCACCGCTCCTCTGTCTTCCTCCATGACCACCCACGAACTCATTTTCCCAAGCAGTAAGGATAAGGAGCTGTTTGTACTCACTCCTCCTTTGCCAATTAGCAACTTTCTGGGTAGGACATGCCCTGCTATCTCCTTAATCTTAATATCCTTTTTTATCTTAGCTACTCTAAATCTATCCTATTAAATCCAAGTGTGTCTTTTGTCTTCTTGTTTTCCTAGCTGAAATGTCAGCACTTTGGGAATATTTTTCTCTTCTAGGTATTATTAGGCAAAAGCTTAGTTTATCATCTCTGCCATCTAATGCTGGCATGGGAGGTGAGGGTTGAAAGAGGGGAGGTAGAGAAAGAAAGCTTCCAAAGATAGACATAAATGACAATATAGTAAAATTATTTGGGGGAAATGCTGCAATCACTGTACAGTAAATGTTATTGGGGCTTTGTTTGTACAATTTTTTTTTTTTGAGACAGAGTCTTACTTGATTGCCTAGACTGGAACGCATGTGCAGTGGTGTGATCATAGCTTACTGCAGTCTGCAGCCTCAAACACCTGGGCTCAAGTGATCCTCCCACCTCAGCCTCCCAGGTAGCTAGGACTACAGGCATGCACCACCACACCTGGCTTTTTTTTTTTTTGGTAGGTCTCACTATGTTGCCCAGGTTGGTCTCAAACTCCTGGCCACAAAGCAATCCTGCTTCTGCCTCCCAAAGTGCTGGGATCACATGCATGAGCCACCACACCTGGCCAGTATAAGTATTCATTAAGCTTACTATTTTATAGACGTTATAAAATCAATATTTTCACAACTTCATAGTTAAGGAGAAAACTAGGAACTTGGCTTTTCAAAATACATTGTGTTGCAGTAGACACTGAATGTTCATCTATACCACTTGATCAGGTACGCACCTCAAGAGGAACATCTGCTTGAAGAGAAAGGAATGTTCTAAGCACTTTCTACACTTGCAAAGGCTTCAGAAATGTTCACTCTTGCCGGTTCAATCACTTATTCCTCATGCACGTCATGATTATCATTGTTGCCTTCTTCATCATTATCACCAACTTTCCGGTTCAATTTTTACATCAGTTAGCACTCCTGTAGCAACTTCAGGATTTGGTAACTTGGGAAATAAACTGCTATCTGTAGCCACACAGTCTTCAAAATCAAACTGGTTTGAGACATCAATGACAGTAGTAGTTGAGTGCTAGATTGGTTCAAACACCACATTTGGTTGCAGCCTTCTTACAGGAGGACCTCAGGGGATCCCACAGGAATCATGCCTGTGTTTTGCTAACATTTCATGACTACAGATAACTTTATAGACCACCAAGTCTCTGCAATCATGTCAATGGCTTATTCATGTTGCTTTTCTCCATTTTCTCTTCATTCTCTACATTTAGAAACTGCTTTCAGAAGTGAGCTTTCTCTGTGCCAATTACACCCTGATCCAATGGCTGCAGAATGGCTGTGTAGTTCAATGGGAAAAGCTCAACTCCTACATGATCCAAGTGTGGGAGTATGTTGTGGGCAGAGCAATTGTCTATCAGCAAGAGGATACTGTGGATTGCTCCTTGCATTCCCTTGTCAATCTTTATCAGTCATTCAGTAACACATTTCTCATTATTCAGGCATGTGTATTGGCTTGGTAATCACGGGGGGAACATTTCTGAAGTACTGATAGTTAGCTGACTTGCCAAAGACAATTGTTCCAGAATGCATTACAGTAGAATACACCAATCATCAATCTGTTTATTTCCTTTGCAAAGTCTACCTTTGGCATGAAGCATATGATAAGGTAACAAGAACATCTGTTTCATCAGCATTTAAAACACCATTCAGGCTGGGCGGGGTGGCTCACGCCTTAATTCCACTATTTTGGGAGGAAGAGGTAGAAGTACTGCTTGAACCCAGGAGTCTGAGACCAGCCTGGGCAACATAGCTAGACCCTGTATCAAAAACAAACAAAGAAACAAGCCATTGAAGCTGTAACCAGCAATTTTTGTTTTTGTTTTTAAGTTTCTCCTGCATGTAAGTTAATAATTTTCTCTACCAAAACAGTGTTTTCTTCACTACAGGCAACTTGTGAAACAATTCCAGAATATGCCCGAAGTTTGTTGAGGCAGCCCCCACTTGCTTGAAACTCACCATGGCTGACAAGCTCTGGATGTTTGTCCCTTCTAAATCTCAAGCTGAACTGTAATCCCCAGTGTTGAAGGTGGAGACTGGCGGGAGGTATTTGGATCATGGGGGCAGATCCCTCATGAATGTTTTGGTGCCATCCTTGTGGTAATGAGCAAGTTCTTACTCTACGAGTTCATGTGAGATCTGGTTATTTAAGAGTGTGACACTTCTTCCCCCTACCTCTTGCTTCCTGTCTCACCATGTGACATGCCTGCCCCCACTTAATCTTCCACCACAACTGAAAGCTTCCTGAAGCCCTCACCAGGGGAAGATGCTGGCACCATGCTTCCTGTACAGTCTGCTGAACTGTGAGCCAATTAAACGTCTTTTCTTTATAAATTACACAGCATCAGGAATTTCTTTATAGTGATGGAAGAAGAGACTAACGCAATGCCCAAGGTTGACAAAAATCCAATGCTTTCTATAGCACAGTTACATGCCCATTTCTTGCATGAACCCGATACCATGCAGAAACAGTGTTAAAAGGGGCCTCACATTCACTTCTGCTTTAGTCCCAGAATCCCTTTATAAATTTTCTCTTCAATCTTGGCTCAATCTTTCAAAAATGTGAACAATGTTGGGGTCGTGGTGTTAAATTCCTTTGCTATTTCTCCTTTATTGTGGCAGCAATCTACTGCTTCCATTACCGTCATTTTTTTCTTCTAATGAGAACTGCTGGTGTTTCATTTTTCTTCTCTTAGCCATGATGGTGTTTATAAAGGTATTTAGAATTTAAGCAACAAATGTTGGCCACCAGGTGCCTATACCAGGTGTCAGTGATGTTTCTCCCTGTGCTAAAAACTTGTTTGAGTATAAACGTGGGTACTATAGTTTGGATATTTGTCTCCCAAACCTCACGTGGAAATCTGATCTCCAATGTTGGAGGTGAGGCCTAGTGGGAGGTGTTTGGGTCATGGGGGTGGATCCCTCATGAATAGATTAATACCCTCCCTGAGGGAGGGTGGGGAGCAAGTGAGTTCTCACTCTATTAGTCCCCTGGAGAGCTGGTTGTTAAAAACAGCCTAGCACTCCCCTCTCTTTCTTGCTTCCTCTCTTACCATGGGTGGAGGCAACCTGAGCCCCTCACCAGAACAGATGCTGACACCATGCTTCCTGTACAGCCTGCAGAACCATGAACCAAATAAACTTCTTTTCTTCATAAATTGCCCAGCCTCAGTATTCCTTTATAGCAACACAAATGGACTAAAATAGGGAAAGAAAATGCAAAATGAAGCAGTCATTAAAGTGGAAGGAATATTATAGTCTGTCAACAGACAAACCTATAAGAAACATTAGGCAGAAAATAGTTAACCCATGGCCATGTTATTAGAACTGAATCTCAGCCTCAGAGTGTGCCACTACATGAAACTGAGGCATTAGAATAAAAATACTATAAAGGCCTGAAAAAGCAAATTCACAAAGGTAAAAGTCATTCTAAACAGAAACTGACATAAACAGCATTTTTCCATTTATTATTGGAAAACAGCTGCATGTATTTAAAACAAAGATAGCCTGTGGAAAACAGATTAAAGTTGTTCATTGGGAAGAAAAGGTAATGGAAAAGATGGGTATAGAAGTTCATATTGCAGAGCACAGAAGGGTCCTCAGAGCATAGTTTATTTACATATACTTTGTGTGGATGATAATGTGCCAGGAATTGAGGATGATGAACTACTCCATACCTGATGTCCAAAATTAAATAAAATTGTTATACATAATTATATATTAATTATAATATATGTAATTAACATAATAAATTATATATTAAACAATAATTTATTATAATATATAATTTACATTATATATTATTATTACTCTACTCCTGGTGTATATAAAATTATACACTGTATATAATTTTGGACTTCAGGTGTGGAGTGAGTTAATCATCCCCTCAGGGAGGGCATTAATCTATCTACAAGGGATCTGCTGTCATTTATATATATATATATATATATATAGGGAAGAGGAGAGGGGGAGAAAGAGAAAGAGAGACTAGTTACAGCTAACAAAAATGTCACTATTTTAAAATGAAACGGATGCAGTGATGCTGAGTGTTATGAAATTCAACCTATATGAAATATGTCTGTAAAAAACTATATAGCTAATTGTGATGACTTAAAGTTGTAAGATTGCTTGATCTCCTTTTTTCCTTAGCAGAACCTATATTTCCTTTACAATGAATCAATAATCAGGGTAGTATTGGTTATATTGCAAGTCCCAGACACCAAATTTACCTTAATAATTCACTGTTTATGTTAAACTCTTTGCTAGAAATGACAAAGAATATTTTGACTGGAAACTCACATGTATATTTTAAAAGATTTAATATACCCCAATTTCCACTGTTATTGACACTTTCTGGAAAGTATGAGAGTAACATTTTCTATTATTTATCATTCTTTTATTAGAAGTGGGATAAAACAGCTCAGTTTTATTGCTGCTTCTCCTTTATGAGCCACAGTCACTGATGATACAACAGTTCTCCCAAAATTGCATGAACTTATTCACACCATCTATCAAACTAAGACTTTTTAACAACCATCTATACTTTGTTAAAAAAAAATTCAGATTACTGAGACCAGAAAGGGTCTCAGCAGCCAATAATTTGTTATATATAACTATTTTAACAACAACAACAACAACATTTTCTACATAGGAGAAAATTCTTCTGTATTTGTTCACATGCCGGCCCACAGAGCTGTACAAGTATGACTGAAGCATAAATTCAAGACGTGCCAGTTGAATAAATAAAACAGGTAGAATGCAAAACCTTAAGTCATTTCTTCACAGATGTGTAAATTGTTTTGGGGAAAAAAAATCTGTATTTTAACAAGTAAACTTTTAATCCTGAAGTTTAAGTTGACTAGCTATTTTCAAGTACAAAACTAATACAAGTTCCAATTTTAAAAGCTGCAGAACTAATCATAAGGTCAAAGCATGGCAATAACTTATTCTGACATTACCACTCAGGTGAACTGCACCTAAGACAAAACCAGTTAATGTCTAGCACACTTTCATCAGAACTAGTCTTCCCACTAGTTTCTTCACCTTCTTCCCTTACTCTTTGTTTCCATTACAGCTGTCACTCACTTACTTACAGATGATATTGACCAATCTCTAGTTATTATCACTTTGAAGATCTATTTATTTTAAGCTGGATTTAAAAACCTCATTTACTGCGTTAAAACAGTAATCACATAAAACATACAGATTAGCAGGGATGCTGGGAACCTGGCATTACACTGCTCTTGGCTAAGTAATTTTGGGATTAATTTGTGTGAGGCCCTACCTGCAAAATAATTAAGCAGGCACCCCTGGCTGTGTAATCTGCCCCACTCTTATTTCTTCTTCATTTTTCCATCACCCACTTCTTGTTCCCTTTTCTATGCATGATCAAGAAACTGCTATTTATCTTTTCTTAAAAAAAAAAAAAAAGAGGAGAGTAGAACATTTCACAGCTGCCTGTATAAAAGGTCTAAACTACGCTGTATTTACTTCATTTGTTTCTCCCTGGTAACATGTTCTTTACCTTTTTCCCCTGTCCATCCTCCTGTGATGGAAGCGTGCAATGGAAAAAGAAGCGAAGATAAAGGACTGCCTATTTACCCAACTCCGTGAGAGTCATTTACATCTCAAAGCATAAGAATAGTAAGCCCCTGAAATTAGTAACACACAATGTGAGAGGTTGTACAGATGGTCCTACACCGAGAGTCAGGACTAGTCATTTTTGAATGATTTTCCCTCCTTCAGTAAAAGTCTTGCTCAGGGAGTTATTCCAGAATACATGACTACCTATTAATATATTGTACATGCAAATTAGACCAAGATATAAAGAATATAAGAATTACTTCAAGGGAAACAATCTTCAAATATATATTTTAGAAATAAGCACCTAAATAGAAGACAAAACAAAATGACCAGAATCATAAAATGTTAACAAGCAGGAACCTTATTAATAATGAAAGCCTTTCCTTTAAAAGACAGATAATTATAAAATGGGCAAAATATTTTAATGAAAGTATAATACACTTCTTAATAGTTTCACATGCCACATTATCTTAATACTTAAGAAACTAACTTGAAGTTTGGGGCAGAAAACCTTAAAAATAATTTAAATTAGTTTAAACAAGTTTGGGATAGAATCAGAGGACTTCATGGCTTGAGGGAATTAGCATAACCTCAAATTCTCACTTTGCTACTTATAACCTGTGTGTCTTTAGGTGCCAACTCTGATTTTCAGTTTCCATCTTTATAAAAGGGGCACTACTATCTATTGCATAGATAGGTACTAAATGTGTGTATTAAATAAGACGAATACATTTTAAAGGATGCAGATGTTCAATGAATGGTAGCTACTGTCATACTCACCACTTTGTCTAACTCCCCCTTCTACATCCCCTTCTGAGAAACCCAGACCCAGGGAGATGTCTTTACCAGGAGGGTGCGATCACCTAGGTCTCCCAATTTCCAGCCCACCAATATTTCACCACCTCACCCCATCTTACTTTTAAATTGATAAAAGGCCTTTGCATATATATTACAATATTTAAGAAACAAAATTATAATCACTTGTTTTAAAAACTGATTATATATATGTTGTTTTTAAGGTAAAATATACTTTTTTAAAAAGTATCTTTCCCGCCAGATTACAGGTGGCTCACGCTTGTAATCCCAGCACTTTGGGAGGCTGAGGCGGGTGGATTGCTTGAGGTCAGGAGTTGGAAACCAGCGTGGCCAACATGATGAAACCTTGTCTCTACTAAAAATACAAAAAGTAGCCGGGTGTGGTGGCGCACATCTGTAATACCAGGTCCTCGGGAGGCTGAGGCACGAGAATCCCTTGAACCCGGGAGGTGAAGGTTGCGGTGAGCTCAGATCGCACCACTGCACTCCAGCCTGGGCGACAGAGTGAAACTCTGTCTTAAACAAAACAAAACAAGACAAAACAAAACAAACAAAACAAAGCACTTTTCCATCTCTTGGATGTACTACGGTCCCTGAAAAAAGCAGAAAGGCTTTGCTGGCGACAGCCTGAGGACTGACAATCTGAGTCTTATCTGGCTTCCCCCAATGTCATGGACTACTGTTCGCTGCCGAAGGCTTACTCAAAGACGCACTGGAAGCCTCCAGAAGAAACTTCATTCAGTTAAGTTCTACACATTGTGTTGCAGGGCTGAAAAAGTACGCGTGTCCGCACAATGACAAAAGAAAAGGGGCATCTCCTGAAAACACCACCATGCTCCCCTAACTATGAGTCTGGTGAGCCAGGACACTAAGAAACTGGAGGAAACGAGAGAGTTCTAGGGGTGGGGGAGTCCATGGATGAAGCACCGAACAGACTGGCGCCCGCAAGATGAGTCCGGGAAATGGGATCTGTGGGGCCAGAGAGCTCCACCGACTTGGGGTGCGGGTACAGGGCGTCCACCGAGAGGCAAAGATTTGGGCTGCCCGAGAGGACGCTCCCTCCCTGGGGGGCCCGCAGGGCAGCCAGGAAGGGCAGAGACGGGAGCGTGATGGTGCGACCGCCCGGTGCCCTCCAGGCCGGCGCCCAGCCACTCCGCACCATAGCCGCCGCCGCTTACCTTTTGCGGGGTCACGTCCTCTCAGCGCCCGAGACGCCCCGCCCCACCTCACCGCCCCACCTGCGAGAGAGAGCGGTAGAGCGCGCCCGGCCTGGCGCCACAGCGTCCCCTATCTTCCGGAGGTTGCAGCGCGGGGCTGCAGGAATCCATCCAGCGCTCGTCGTTCCGGTTCTGAGGACCTCGCGCCCGTCCTTGAGGTCTGCGGGCTGGAGTTTGCAAGGGACGTTTTTGCTTTCTTCCCTTTTTGACCTTTAGTTTTCCACCTCCCAACTTCAAATTACCTTCCAGTTCCGTGTGTATGTTTGTATAAATAAAAGGAGACATCTCCTAGAAGTATGTTTATTTCATGAAAGTGGAAAGCATTCTGATTTGGGAAAGAAAGCTAGATCTGATCTCCTCCTACCCCTACTTTAGGGGCACAGTCATTTAAGTGTAGAGTTAATACTCTGCCATTACGTTAGGGCCTTGAGAGTCCAAGATGCAGATGTATGCAGGTGCAGTTGAGACAAGAATAGATATAGGGATGCTGGTTTGCACATACTTTGCTGATGTTTAAGTTTGTTGGGATACACGTGAAAACTGATATGGTTTGGCTCTGTGTCCCCACCCACATCTCATGTGGAATGATAGCCCCCTTGTGTTGAAGGAGGGCCCTGGTGAGAGGTCGCTGAATCATGCGTCAGACTTTCCCCTTGACGCTCCCATGCTGAAGTTCTCAGAAGATCTGTTCGTTTAAAAGTGTGTAGCACTTCCCCCTTCGCACTCTCTCTCTTTCTGTCTCTCTCCTGCACCATGGTAGGACGTGCTTGCTTCCTCTTCTGCCATGATTGTAAATTTCCTGAGGCCTCTGGGGCCATACCTCCTGTACAGCCTGTGGAACTGTGAGCTAATGAAACCTCTTTTCTCTGTAAGTTACCCAGCCTCAGGTGGTTCTTTCTAGCAGTGTGAGAAGAGACTAATACAAAAACCAAAAATAAAATTCTAAGCACCACCACCACCCACCTACCCCCAAAAGGAATGGACCTCTGTCTTGGCCAAGGTAATCTCAAAAAACCCTGAAAAATGAGTTCAGGCCCTGATGGGAAGGGGTGGGTGGTTGGACATGCCTCATTATACCCTCCTCCCATTGGAGTTTAGACACAACTGACCAGAATTAACATTAAAACGGAGATCTTAAGACTGATAAAATATACTGTAGCAATAAGAAAATTCCAACCTGACTCTGGAATAACATCACATGACACATAGTGGGACCTGAAAGAAATAAAAATATGTTACCCCAAAATATATTTATTCAACATATTTTGAAATGGCCTTGAAAAGCTGTCTCTTCCGGGGAAAATTTACATTCTATACAGAATCACTTTCCCTTACTAGTTTTTTTTTTTTTTTTTTTTTTTTTTTTGAGATGGAGTGTGGGAGTGTCACTCTGTCGCCCAGGCTGGAATGCAGCAGCATGATCTTGGCTCACTGCAACCTCCACCTCCTGGGCTCAAGCAATTCTCCTGCCTCATCCTCCCAAGTAGCTGGGACTGCAGGTGTATGCCACCATGCCCGGCTAATTTTTGTATTTTTAGTAGAGACAGAGTTTGACCATATTGATCAGGCTGGTCTCGAACTCCTGACCTCAGGCAATCCACCTGCCTCAGCCTCCGAAAGTGCTGGGATTACAGGCATGAGCCACTGCGCCTGGCCCCTTACTAGGTCTTTTCCAGAGAGTCTGACATCTTCTAAGGTCTGATAACAGATGTTCACATCTATTCTCTGAAGCCAGCTACCTGGAGGCTTTATCTACATAATGAGAACCTTGGTTGCCACAACACCCCCGCTTACCTTAGCTCAAGCTGGCTTCACATCTTCAGGCAGAGCTTAACTCTTTCAACTAATCGAAAACATGAAAAATTTTTCAATTCACTTTTGACCTGGAAGCCCTCTCCCACGCCCGCACGCTGCTTAGAGATGGGCCAAACCAACGCATACCTTACATGTATTGATATATGTCTTTGCCTGTAACTTCCATTTCTCTAAAATGTATACAATCAAGCTGTAGCCCGATCACCTTGGGCACATATTCTCAGGACTGTCTGAGGCTGTGTCACAGGCCATGGTCCTTAACATTGGAGAAATAAACCTCTAAAATGATTGAGACCTATCTCATAGACTTTCTGGTTTACACAAGTTATATTAAAATGAACAGAATAGTTGGAATGGAAGGTACCCATATTTTGGCATGGGTTTATGTAAAGTTTTGGTAAATATGTTTCGAATTTAAAACTTGTTCTCCCAAGCCAAATTAACTTCACATTTGATTTGAGGTTTAATTTTTAAAAAATTTTAATATTTATGTGTATATATTTATGGGGCACGTGAGATATTTCAATACAAGCATACAATGCATAATAATCACATCAGGGTAAATGGGGTATCCACATCGAGCATTTATCATTTATGTTACATTCCAATTATACTCTTAGTTATTTTTAAATGTACAATCAACTATTGCTGACTGTAGTCACCCTGTTGTGCTATCAAATACTAGATCTTATTTATTTTATCTAACTATACTTTTGTACCCACTGGAAATCCCCATTTCCCACTCCTCCCGCCCCCACTACCCTTCCTAGCCTCTGGTAACTATCATTCTACTCTCTATCTCCATGAGTTCTTTTGTTTTAATTTTTATCTCCCACAAATAAGTGAGAACATGCAAAATTTGTCCTTCTGTGCCTGGCTTATTTCACTGAAAATAATGTCCTCCAGTTCCATCTATGTTGTTGCAAATTGTTTTTTATGGCTGAATAGTACTCTGTTGTGTATATGTACCACATTTTCTTTATCCATTTATCTGTTGATGGACACTTAGATTGCCTCTAAATTTGGTTACTGTGAATAGTGCTGCAATAAACATGGGAGAGCAGGTATCTTTTTGATGTGTCGATTTCCTTTCTTTTAGGTATATACCTGGCTTGAAGTTTAATTTTTAAAAGTTCATTGACATCTGGTATTACAAGGCAATCTTCTGACAGAGTAAGTTAAATTTCAATTAAAAAGCTGTTACTGCAGTAGCTAAAAACAATTGCAAGGCTACAAAATATTATTATGTTGCATCCTAAGCAGACCCAAACTTTTTTCTTATCCCTTAGGGTTCTCAGTAATCTGTAACATGTCAGATGTCACTATGGAAACAAAGTACTTTTACTGTCATGATCAGTAGAAAGTGATCAGATGAAAGAATACAAGAAACATAAAAATGTGTAAGAAAAGAGCACAAGCCGTAGGTAAAGATAACAGAGAAAAGCCTGAGGGCCTTGCCCATTTCATGGATATGAATACAATGTGAATGATATGAATGATTTTGTTTATAATTCATTCCATTTTATGATGCTTTTAAGAAATTACTTTGAAGAGTGATGCCAATTGGATTCGGCTTTTGTAATCTTCATTTTGAGCAGGGCCATCAATATTTAATAATATTTCCAGGGGATTTTGCATTTGATGGGATTGCATAAAGCAAAGTTTAATCTGTGTGAAAACACATTCAGAGGGACCAACGATATCTATTTTAACCTGGGGTTCCCAAAGTGTGCTCTGAGAACAACACTGGCGGTCTGGGAGCCTTCTCAAGGGATCACCGATGCCACTAGTGCTTTTTAAAATTCAGGCAAGAATAGTTGATTGACAATATTTAATAAAAATCATACATGACTGGTATTTTGTCAAAGGCAGTTCTTTTTTTTTTTTTTTTTAAATAATAACATAAATGCTGGCGCTTGTTTTTTTTCCTAGCAGAAAGCCAAGCCAAAGCAGTTGATATGATCAATGTGAGCCAAGGATATCTGACTCCCTTGAATGAATTATTAGTTGACAAATGAAAAAATTAAACATGTTGTGGTAATTTGAAAAAAATCTTCCTAATCCTTCACCCCTCCCTATGTCCCACCTTTATCCATGCTCTCCCGCTCTGACTCTGGGGGGGTCACCCTTGTGATTTATTTTTGCTAACATGATATTAGCAAATGTGACACGAAATAAGCTGGAAAAACACCTGAACTGGTAAACATACTCCAGCTAGCCTGCTGGAGATGAAAAACATACAGAGCAAAGCCAAGTCATCCTAGTTATTCCAACTGAGGCCACTCGAGATTGACCAGTTAGGTGTGCACGCCTTGAGTGAGGTCAGTCAAGCCTGCCCAGATCTGCTGAACTCTGCAGATTTATGAACTTAAATATGTGTATTTTTATTTGCCACTGAGGTTCAGTTCGTTGTTGTGCAGCATTATGGTGCCAATAGAAACTGATAATATGCCCTCCATTGTAAATTCCTTGGAATCAAAGAGTATTTGCCTGGTAGTTTAAGGAGCGGTCTGTTTTCTAGTGGTGCTTGTAAGAAGGACAAACATCTTGCTATTTTTGAAAACTATGTAGTTGTCTGGCATCACAAGAATGTCTGACCTGGGAAGAAAATGAAATCTATGAAATGCTATGAGATATAAATTAGTAAAAAAAAAAAAAAAAAGAATGGGGAACTGATATTATTAGAGGATCACAATTCATTACTGTTTTTCTTCCATATGATTTTAGCAGAACTGTTTTTAATACTTTTCATGTCAGGTCATCATGTATTTACTTCTCTCACATTTTGAAATACTGGAAATAATAATAATTTATTCTATATTATTTAAAGTCTTGTGTGTTTTTTTTGTTTTTTGAGACAGAGTCTCTCTCTGTGGCCCAGGCTGGAGTGCAGTGGCGCAATCTCAGCTCACTGCAAGCTCCGCCTCCCAGATTCATGCCATTCTCCTGCCTCAGCCTCCCGAGTAGCTGGGACTACAGGCACCTGCTACCACGTCCGACTAATTTTGTTTTTGTATTTTTAGTAGAGACGGGGTTTCACGGTGTTAGCCAGGATGGTCTTGATCTCCTGACCTCGTGATCCACTCGCCTCGGCCTCCCAAAGTGCTGGGATTACAGGGGTGAGCCACCACACCGGCCTATTTAAAGTCTTAAAGTACCTTAAAAGTGATATGAGATGAAAACATTTTTATCCTAACTGTTATTCTTTTGAAAAAAGCATAAGTTTATTATCAGAGTAGTTAGGCTCAGGTTAGCAAGAAAATTTTTGGTTCATTCAGTGTGGCACATGCTTTCCTGGGCACCAGGAATTAAAAGATGATTAACACATAATCTTTGCCCTTAAAACTCTTAAAGATTAGTGAGGGAGGCCGGCCACCGTGGCTCATGCCTGTAATCCCAGCACTTTGGGAGGCCGAGGCGGGCAGACCACCTGAGGTCAGGAGTTCAAGACCAGCCTAGCTAAAATGGTGAAACCCTTTTCTACTAAAAATACAAAAAATTAGCTGGGCATAGTGGTGCGTGCCTGTAATCCTAGCTACTCAGGAGGCTGAGGCAGGAGAATTGCTTGAACCTGGCAGGCGGAGGTTTCAGTGAGCTGAGATCACGCCATTGCACTCCAGCTTGGGCAACATGAGTGAAACTCTGTCTTTAAAAAAAAAAAAAAAAAAAAGAAAGAAAGAAAAAAGAAAAAGATTAGTGAGGGAGACAAATATAAAACAGATAATATCTTGTGTTTTTGTTTGTTTGTTTGTTTGAGACAGGGTCTAGCTTTGTCACCCAGGCTGGAGTACAGTGCCGCGATCTCAACTCACTGCAATCTCCGCCTCCCAGGCTCAAGCAATTCTTGCACCTCAGCCTTCTGAGTATCCGGAATTACAGGCGTGTGTCATCATGCCCGGCTAATTTTTTTTTTTTTTTTTTTTTGTATTTTTTGTAGAGACAGGGTCTCACCATGTTGGTCAGGCTGGTCTTGAACTCCTGATCTAAAGTGATCTGCCCTTCTCAGCCTCCCAAAGTGCGGGGATTACAGGCGTGAGCCACCACACCCAGCCAGATACTTTAAATATAAAGTGATTTACACAAGGTTCTACAGAAGCACAGAGAATTATATGTTGTTTGGCCTGGATATACCACAGAGGATGGTATGTGGCTGATGACTGAGCCCAGAATCACAGTCAAAGTGATAACCAAGGCAAGGAAGTTAGAAAGGATGTTTCAGGTCAGAGGAGACAGAATGAACACAAACCTCAAAGCGTGAAGCCATATAGTGTGGTGTGGTGTGTTTCTTATTGCTAAAGAATGGATAATAAAATGGAACATAAGAGAAAATGACAATGGAGAAACAGATGGGGGCAGTCTAGGAAGGCTCGTATGCATCCATGTTTAGGGAATGAGTAGAGCAGAAGGAGACCACGAAAGGGTTTGAGAAGAAATGGTCAGAATAGAGTGAGGAAGATCAAAAGAGGAGTGTCTTGAAAGCCAAAGGAGTCAAGATGATTAAGAAAATTAATGCCCCAGTGGCTTTGCCACCAGCCAAGCTCCCCTACAAGCTATTGTCCTCCTTTCTAGAATACACATCTAATCATGTCACTCTTCGGCTTCACACTTCCTGATGGAACACTCTTTCCTGCACCTGTCCTTTGCCTCACTCCTACTTATCCTTCACAAGGATAATCAGGGGAGGCATCACCCCCACAGCTCAGCCCTGCTTGGTGTGTAGGAACTATATTTTCTGGGAGCTGACTTTTGGAGAACTGGAGCTATGCAAGAAAAAGAAAAGGCTAAGAAACTGAGATAATTTTATGAGGAGGGGACTAGAGCAGGACAATCCTGAGCTCTTGCAGAGACTGGGCACATGGATCCAGCAACTTCTGCCCCCACCCATTCAAAATATCTAGTGTCTATTGTAGGAGTTGATAGGAAAGGAGGTCGTTTCTTTCTTGGTTAAGCGGGAGGGAAGAGAGTTGTACATCAGCTCATGTATACAGAAGAAATAGAGAACAGCAAGTTTTCCTGTTCCTTGGCCAACTGAAAACAAGATCTGATCCCCGAAAGGGATGGTGAGCAGGAAGAAGCTGAAGAGAGAATTTGTTGAATATAGGGTCTTGAAGACTCAGCACACACCTGTTATTTCAGTTGCAAATGACAGAAACTTGACTGAAACTAACTCAAGTTCAAAAGGAGTTATGTTACCATATGTAATGGGAAGTCTACGGAGGAAATAGGTTTCAGCAGTGAGATATGGGACATCTGAACATGTCAATAGGAATGTCTTGTTTCATGTCTCCATTCTATTTCCTTTCTCTTCTCTTCTCTTTCTTTTTCTTACTCTGTCACCCAGGCTAGAGTGCAGTGGTGCGATCTCGGCTCACTGCAAACTCCACCTCCCGGGTTCAAGCGATTCTCGTGCCTCAGCCTCCCAAGCAATAGTAACTACAGGCACACCCCATCACATCTTGCTAATTTTTTGGGTATGCTTAGTAGACATGGGGTTTTGCCATGTTGGCCAGGCTGGTCTTGAACTCCTGACCTCAGGTGATCCACCCGCCTTGGCCACCCAATGTCTGGGATTACAGGTGTGAGCCACTACACCTGGCCTCTATTTCTTAAATACACTGATTTCATATATTGGGTACATCCCTGCTGGCAGCTCCAGGTTTCTATCCTGTTACAATACATCCAAGTGGAAAGGGAGCCTTCCCTATCATCCATACATCAAATATCATACGACTCTTTCGGCCTTGTTTGGGTTATGTGCCCTTTTTCAGGCAAATTGCTTTGGACAGGAGGAAAGCTATCACTGCTGGACAGGCCAGGGTTAAGGTCATATTATCAAAATTGCGGAGGTGCAGTTCTCCAGCAGTTGGGTTGGGAGACAGATGCTGGGAAGATGAAATCAACAGATGCCCACTTCACACAAGGGGTCGGGGGGAGGAATATGCTCCTGAAAAGCAGCATCCACAAAACAGCTCTTTTCCAGTGAGTGGTGCTTTTGCCACATGTTTGTGGAAAAGAAATGCCTTCTTCCAATGGCAGCTAATTAAATGAAGAGGCCAGAGTGGAAAGATAGCTGGGCCTATCTTTGCTCTGAGTACGCACGAGAGAGCTATTGTCTCTGAGTGCACAAGAGAGATTCCTGAGGGACTTAAAAAAAAGTTTACCATTTCCTGACATTATATGATTTATTTCTTTATTGTCCATCTTCTCCATTAGAATGTCAGTTCTGTGAAGGCGTGGATGCCCCAGGAAAGCTCCATGGAGCTCCATGCAAGCTCCGTTCCTAAATGTGTAAGTTTTGCTTACAGCTGGATTCCCAGATATATTGAAGAGTTCCAGAAATATTAATTGAAGGAATGTTGAGTAGACTAGGGAGATGTTAAGGAAGGAGGTGGGGTGTCATGGCGAAGTGAAGTTAACCAATGCATTACTTTGAGTCCGTAGACCCTGAGGGGCCAGCCACTTGCCTAGAATGAGGGTAGGAGTGAGATAATGTCAAAGAGGGCCAAGTGGAAGAGAATGGAATTGATCAGGATGGGCCTACAGCCTCTATCCATGTCCTAAAACATTCCGTAGCTTCTACCCACAGCACCCAGGGCTACTGAAACAACTTGTCTCAAGGTACTGAGGCACAGGTCTCTTATTTCTTCATAAACTTCATCCCATAACTGAAATAAAAACACAAAGAAACCCCTAAACTCACCCTTCTTCTCACTCTTCTACCCTTGCCCAAACCCACTTCCCAGAAAGAAGGGAAAACAGGGGGCCTCTGAGATAGAGAGGGGCCCACGTGAGGCTTTGTTGCAGATCTTTTGCACTAGCCACACCCTTGGGTAGGGAGGGCTAAGGTCCTAAAGTCTGCAGGGAGAGGCAAATAAGTCAGTGAAATGCCAGTATCAATGTTCTAGTGGCCTTATATTTACCCAGATACTAGAAAAGCATGGAAACATTTAGGTTGTACTAGAAATTGCTGCTCACCATACAGTGCCTGTGAAATAAAACAACTTTAATGTAGACATAAAAAGCTGTACATTATGAAATGTATAGCTATTTAGGGGAGACGTCCCGGAGCTTAACAGATGAACTCACAAGATTTCTTAGTGCTTCTGAAGACTTGTCAATTGGTCCAAAACATCCACATCTCCTCAGCATTATCCTACATGAGGAGTTCTCAAACTTGAGCATGCATTAGAATCACCTGGAGGATCTTGTTAAAACACAGGTTACAAGATCCCATTCTGAGAGCCTCTGATTCTGTAGTCTGGAGTGTGGGCCTGGGAATTTCCATTTTTAAAAAGTTCTGAGGTGCTGCTGCTGCTCCTCCAACCCCACTTTCAGAAACACTGACCTACATGATAAGGCAATTTTTTTCCTTTTCCATTTGCCAAATAAGACATAATTACTTTTTATTACCTAGTTTCTACTTTGGGGAGAGAGATGTGTGATATTTTAACTCAAGAGAATTCTCTGAAGATTTAAATTTCTGACCTAGTGAAGCCTCCAGCACAACAGACATAACAACCATTTCAGATGGTTGAGATCTGAATGTGATTAGAGTTAATAATAAATCTTTATGGATCAGGAATGGGGCAATTTTATTTGAATACAGTGACATTTATCCTGAGAACATACTTCACAAGACTTACAAGAAATACAGAGATTTTGGGGGAGATTAAAACTCTATTTTTAGCTCCATCCTTTTAGGGCACAAAGCAAATAACTGAGTTACTTAGATGCATTAGCTATAATAAAGTCCCTCACTGTAACAGTCCTAAAAGAGTGTCCCCTAATGCCTCAAACGAAACTGAAAAGTCTTAAGTTCAATAAGTAGTAGGAAGAATTCCTTCTCTTTTATTTTTGTCTATCTTTTTATCCCCTTTCTTCTCCTGTTCCTTGATTCATTTGAAAACTTGTGAGGTTTTCCTCAAATCATTGAGAAGTTGTTACACAATAGATGACACACAGGCAGGGTTATTTTTAGATTACAGTCATTGTTTTATTCACAGCAGAGCTGTGAATGTACCAAATTAAGATAACTCAATGCTTTTCTTGATTAATGATAGAAGTTGTTAAAAATGCACAGTGAAAAGACTGAAATCTCCAGGAGAGGACAGTCTCACATGGTAACAGGACTTTTGGGTTTTTCTAATCTGAACAAGATGCTCACCTTATTTCTGTTTCAGATCACTAAACCTCTACCACTCACTCCAAGCAACTAGGAATGCCCTGTCTCTTTCAGCCATGGCTCATAAACATCATATATTACACATTTTCTTCCTGAAGAAAGTAGAGCTTTGATCAATACAATTTGAATAGGGAGGCAGGTAAAGAAGGCTCTGCCATTTGCCCATGAATGTCTGATAAAATAAGGCAAAGTGGCAGCAGGTATGCAATAATGCAAACTGGGTGAATCAAGGCAAAAGGGATAATTGGATTGTATACTTGTGAGAGATTCTCATCTTTTGTTAAAATGTTCTTTAATACTGTTGTTGCACTTATTTTCAATAACATACTTAAGGTATAAACTGGTGCTAGAACTTAGGTCTTTGCCTTGACCAACTCCAGTTTTTAAATAAACTTTTTGTTTAATTGAAGTATAACTTATGAATGGAAAAGCATACAAATTCCAAGTCTACTGCTTGATGGATTTTCACAAGTGAACATACTCAGGTAACCAACATCCAAAATAGGAACTGGAATATCACCAGCATCCTAGAATCTCTCATGTCTCCTCCCACTCACTATCAATTCCCTCCCCTGGGAACTGACTTTTTTACTTCTATCACCACATACTAGTTCTTTTTTAATTTTAGGTTTTACAATTATTCATATTGATGCATTATTAGTTCATTATTCATTTCCGTTGATGTCTAGTATTCCACAGTATTGAGAATCAAAGGTACTTGCATCAGCCTGAACTTAACTATGGGACTGAGAGCTGAAATCACCTGTGTCAATATTACTGCTTTTATGCCTCAAGAAAGTCTTGCCAGGGAAAATGTGATTGCAGAACAATAAAGTACTATACTATTTGTATTGGGAAATTCTGCAAACCAATTTGTACAATCAGTTTGCTTACTTAGGTAAACAGCTCACTTAATCAGGACAATAGTTTGCTCTTCATAAAACTCATCTCCAGACTGTCGCCTTACTATGTCCACCAGTCCTAAAATACTGTGTCATGAACTTCACACATTCCTATCAATTCCCCACCTGGAAACACTTGCCTTAACCTTGTGAATCCAGAACCCCAAAGTCTGTATATATTCCTCTCTGATTTCTCTTTTTAGAGACACTAAGACTCTGTAAACTTTGCTTGGTCAACAGGTTTTTCTGGTGGTCTTTGTGAGGAGGTTGACAATATGAATATTTCCCAATGTATCTACCCATTCTAATGTTGATGGGCATTTGGGTATTTCCAGTTTGAGGCTATTATGAATAGTGCTGTTGTGAACATTATTGTATTTTGATACACATATGTATATATTTGGGATCGGAATTTCTAAGTCATTGGTAACCATATGTTCAATTTTAATAGATTCAATAGTTTTCCAAAGTGATTGCACCAATTTATACTCCCAGCAGAAGCAAATGCAAGTTTGTTTCTACATCTTCTCACCAATACTTAATAGTGCCAGTCTTTTTGGTATTAGCCATTCTAGTGGCTGTGTAGTGGTAGCACATTGTGGTGTAATTTGTATTTCCTTGATGATTATAATTATTCTCTTTTCATATGCTTATTTTTAAACATTTTATTTTGAAATATAGACTTACAAGAAGTTTATTCCTTATTTTCTCTTTGGCTCCTGCTTTTGGAATCATCTCTAGGAACTCTGCGTATCCCCAGTTTGTGAAGATTTGTTTCTGTGTTTTCTTCTGAAAGTTTTATAGTAAAATAACAGGTTTTACATCCAGATAGACGATTCATTTTGAGTCAATTCTTATACAAAGTGCGATGTTTAGGTTAAGGTTCAATAGTGTGGTGGTTAGTATCCATTTACATGCTTATTTTCCATTGGGTATCCTTTTTTACAAAGTACCTATTTTTTGGCTGTCTTCGATTGAGTTTCTAAATTTTTCTTGTTGATTTGTATGAATGTTTTGTTTATATTTTCCTTTTTTACTTCAATATGTTTTGGGGGAACATTACATGGCTAAGTTCTGCAGTGGTGATTTCTGAGATTTTGGTGCACCCATTACCCAAGCAGTGTACATGGTACCCAATGTGTAGTCTTTTATCCCTCACCCCCCTCCCACACTTGTTGTATTTTCTTATTAATTTGTATGAATTCTGTATAGGTGCTGGATACAGTTTTCTTGTCAGACACATGTATTGCAAATATCTTCTCCCATCTTCTGATTGCCTTTTTACTCTCTGATGGTGTCTTCTGATTAACAAGTTCTTAATTCTAATGAAATTCAAGTTATCAATTCCTTGAAACACTGAAATTCAATTTATTAGGCCTTATGATTAGTGCTTTTCATATCACATCTAAGAACTCTTTTCCTAAACCCTGGTAATGAAGATATTCTTCTTTGTTATCTTCTAGAATCCAGAAACTTTATTATTTTATCTTTCTTGATTATATCTACAGTCCTTCTAGAGCTGTATTTTGTGTATCATGTGAGTTAGCAATCAAGATGAATTTTTTTTCCATATGGATTTCCAATTGGCCCAGCATTGTTTATTGAAAAGACCATTTTCTCCCCAATTACACTGCAACATCACATAAAAAATTATGAACTATATAGGAAACGAGCCTGTTGCATGACAAGAGTGATGCATCTTGATGCAAAATTACCATGATGACTGATGTTTGACTCTTGCATACCAAGGTGTTCTGCAGCAAGGTCTTTAAACAATGCTCATAGCACAGACAACCCCTCATAAAGCTGCTTCTCTGACCTCTCCAGTAGTCACAAGTTTCAGCAAGAAAGTCTGAGGTATGACCAGCTGTACGTCTTACCATAAAAGCTTCCATAGAAAGGATACTTTCTAGAGGGTGGATGCAGGGATTTATTGTCTTACAGCCACCAGAAACATGGTTTCTGGTTGTAAGTCCCTATTAAATATTTTCTTTTTTCTTCTCTGATCAATACATCTCAAAACAGAAGGAAAAAAAAATCAATATTTTCTCTCTGAGAAACTGGTTTTTTCAGCCTCTTCCTTCAGCCTTTCAGCTCCCTTGGCCTTTGGGGGTAGGTTTGCATATACCTGCTCACCACGGAAGGGACTGTGTATGTGTGGGTCTGTTTCTGAGCTTTCAGAGAATTGGATTGTGCAATTGCGGGAGCTGGTTGAACAGTCTCTGTGAGGCTGTTGTCTCCACGTGTGATACTGGAGTGGAAAGTCCACGAGGCAGGCAGTCAGGCAGGGAAGACTCTGGAAGGCTGGAACTCAAAAGCACAAGCTGGAAATCCACAAAGAACTGAAACCTTTGTCTTGTTGCCTCTGACCTTGGTGACAAGGGTATCCTGCCGAAGCTTGTGCCCTTCATTACAAAGCTAAACACGTACCTGACCCAGGAGTCAGGGAAGATGAAGGAGGATCCAGGAGAACGTAGAGCAATTGCAGGCCCAGTTGCTGCTTCACACCAACAAGGTGAATTAGCATGACAGCAACAACACGTGTCAGCTGCCAAGGCTGTGGCTTGTCTTCCAAACCTCCCACATCTCTCCCTGACTGTCCATGCCAATCAGAAACATGCAAGAAAGGGAATTCGGCCCAGCCAGAGGGACACTTCCAGTATTTGTTACAGATGATTCATAATATCTTTGTCTTTTTTTGTCAGGAAAAGGAGATGGAGATGTGTTCCCTATACGATTAGTTTAATTTGGGTAAAGAATTTTAGGTTGCACTTCTTTTCTTTCAGCACGTCACATATGTCATTACATTGTTTTCTGGAGTCCTTTGTTTTTATTAATTTAATCAGCAGTTAGTCTTATTTTGTTTCTTTAAAAGTCATGCATCTTTTTATCTGGTTGCCTTTAAGGTCTTCTCCGTCTCTGGTTTTTAGTAGTCTTATTATGATATACCTCAGTATGTTTTCCTTTGTATTAATCCTCCTTGGGATTCATAAAGATTCTTGAATTTATGTCGTGATAACTTTCGCATGATTTAGAAAATTCTTGGCCAATAATCAAATATTATTTCTCCCTATTTTCTCTTTTCTCTCATTGTGGGACTCTAAGTATTTATATTTTAAACTTTTCATTATGACCCAAATGTCTTTTTCTTTTTTGTTAAATACATCTTCATCTTATTTTCTCTCAGTGCTTCAGTAGACATTTTCTACTGATTTGTTTTCCAGATTAATGAATCTTTTTTCAGTTAATCTGCTGTTAAAGCTATGTTTTGTAGTCTTAATTTTAGTTATGGGACATTAATTAGAATCTCTAATTGATTTTTTAAATGTATTTTCATCCTCTGGTGAAATTTTCTATCTTGTCATGTATTTTCTTGAATACATTAATAGCTATTTTAAAGTCTGTATCAACTAACATCAGTATCTGGATGCTTGTCAGTCTGTTTCTTTTATTTTTTTAGTTTAAACAAATTTTTATTACACAAAGTTGTCACATAATTGGATATTTTCCTACTTTGTATACAATTCTTACTCTCTACAGAAAGGCTGCTTAACTTTTCATCTGGTGATAGTAAGCACTAAAATTCTGACTTATAGAATAGTAAAAATACCTCTGTGATTTAAGTTGAAAGAAGTACATTGGTACATGGTGGTTGCACCCAATATCAGGAATGCACAAATGTCCTTTTATTCAAAAATACAAAATAAATTATCTGTAGGCATGGACAATGGCAGCAGTAACCCATTATATATTGTCAACTGAAACCAGTAACTGATGGTTATAGTGATTTTCTTAAACATCAGCCTTCAGTCATTTTCTCCAACTGACTTCTCTGAAGTTATTGGTGAGGAACACTGCCTTGAGCTTCCTGTTGCAGTTCATTAATAAAGCACTATTCTAGGAATAAGAACATCTCACCTCCCATTCCACCCACTGCACCCATTCCAGGGTTCTTCTCTTCTTTAGAAATTTCTATAACTACAACTTATGATGTAGTTAACAGAGAGTCCACCCCATTAGCACCCAGTAAAGCAGTTCTCACAATCTTTGTTGGGTCAATTTTTCCTTTTTCCACTATATTCATAATATAGCATCATCACCAACTGCATAATTTTCTCAACTATCAAAAATCCTTCAACACTTGCATGCTTAGCAACAGTAACTTCAGGATTTTTGAGTGTTCTTTTAATAACTTCTATACCAATTTTTAAATCTTCATTAGCTGGAGTTAATGAATCCAAGGCTCGAATGCCTTGGAGCAGGGCACAACCCCCTCCCAGAACAATGCCTTCTTCAACAGCAGCTCTTACAGCATCAAGGGCATCCATAACTCTTTCATTCATTTACTTTGACATCACCTGTCCCACCAGCCTTCAGCATTGCTACTCCATCTGAAAGTTTTGCCAGACATACATTGTTTTTCCTTTTCATATTCACTAGTTGTAACATCTAACTGCTCAATGATTACTTGAATACATTTTTTAATTTGAGCCTTAAAAGAAAAAACCTTTTCCTTTTAAAAGCATAGCATCATATTTGGTCAAAATGACCTCTCCATTTTTTTCTAAGTTACGAGGCTAAATAGCTTCAAGATTGAGGGCTAACCCCTCTTCACTAACCACTAGACCACCGGTAGCAATAGCTATATCTTCACGTTGGTTCTTTCTGTTGTCACCAAAATCTGGAGCTTTGACTGCTATGATCTGAAGACCAACTTTTAGCCTATTAAAAATGAGTGTACTTAGAGCTTCTCTATCAATATCTTTAGCAATTATGACCAAGGACTTACAGTGAGGATTGGCAATTTCAAGAGCACGTACAGTGGTCTGGACACTAGAAATTTTCATTTCATTCAATACAACATAGGTATCCTGGAATTCACATTTCTAATCTTTTGATGTATTGATGAAGTATGGAGAAATATAGCCTCAATCAAACTTTATGCCTTTAATAATTTCTAATTCATCATTCAGTGTTTTTGCATCCTTTACTGTGATGACACCCTTTCTTCCAACCTTTTATTTGCATCAGAAATGATGTTGCCAATTTCTTTGTCTCCATTTGCAGAAATCGTAGCAACCTGAGCAATTTCTTCAGGGGTTGTCACAGTTCAGACACCTTCTTAAGTTCAGCAATTACAGCATCAACAGCTAACATCACACTTCTGATTTCCACAGGATTAGCACTTTCGCTAATCTTTTCAAAGCCTTCCTTGGCAAAAGAGCATGCCAGTACAATAGCTCTGGTGGTGGCCTCCCCAGCTTCCTCATTTGTGTTATTAGCAACATCTTGAACAAGTTTAACTCCAATATTTTTATGTTTATCCTTTACATCAATTGACTTTGCAACAGTCACACCATCTTTTGTTACTTTAGAACTTCCCCAGTTGATCAATCATTGTTTTTGGCCCTACTGTAACAGCTACAGCATCTGCTAAAAAGTCTACACCTTGAAGAAATAAGGCTTGGGAATCTGCAACAAATTTTACATCTTTGGCAAAATCCCAAGTGAGATAAGGGGCTAGTACCCTAGACATCGGTCTCATCTGGCAAAAGACTGTGGGTAATTGAAGCATTTCTGTGGGATGGCAGTGGGGCGTGGGTGCGGTGAGGCAGGTCATCAGTGGCGAGTGAGGGATGAGTCTATTTCCATGTTTTTTATTAAATGGCTGAAATTATGCATTTTACACTATGGAAGTTCTTTCTAGATAATGCTGTTTTCCTCTTGAGAAGTATTTTTTTGTTTTGTTTTGTTTTTAGCTTGTGAGACACAGAGTAGGAACATATCATCTTCATCTGGTAAGGACTCCGTGTGATTTAGAGTTGGATTTCAGCCCTTTCGTTTCTTATTTGCCTACTGAAATTCTGGGGTGTATACCAGGAATTCTTTACGTTGGCAAATCCTGAAGACTAATTTTAACTCACTAGCACCAAGAGATGCCAATAGCTCAGCTTCAGTTCTCAACCTGACAGTATTCACTTTCCTCTTGGTTCTCCTCTTCTTGGCCTGTGCTGCTTCTATATCAGTGAAAACCTAAGGGAAATAGAGAAAGGGAATGTTGGGTTGGCTTCAGTGAATTTTCTTTCTCTCAGTGATCTTGGTTCCACAATTCCTGGTTACACTGGTGGCTCTCTGATGCCTTCAGACAATTTAACTTTGTTTTGTTTTTGTGTTATATTAGCCATTCTAGTTGTTCTCAGCTAGAGGATTGATTGGCCACAAATCTGTCATAGCCAGTAGGAGGAGACCCCTCCATTCCCTTTGATTCTGTCTCTGACTCCAGCCAATACCTGCCTTCAAGGACCAGAACACTTTTACTTACTTTTGATTGATCAAAACCTCTTTAATTCTGTTGACAGAGTTGTTCAAACACTCTTTATCTCCTCCCCTTGTCCAAGGCAAGCCCTTCTCTGGAGGATCATCATAAGAAAACCAAAGAGAAAGATGGCCCTGCATTCTAGGGTCAAGTGAACTGTTTACAAAATCCTTAAGTCCTCAAACCCAGTCTCCTCATTTGCCCTGACCCTGCCCGTCCAGGTGGAGTGAGGAGCAACACTAACTCAGTGCTCATCCTACTAGAAGCTCCTGCCTCATGACACTGTAATCATTTGTGGAAGCCTAGAAATGTTTCTATCATTTACTAGACTAAATTCCTTAAGGAACTTTTATTGTCTGTATATTCAATTGCCTTTTCATGTGACAGTAACTTTGTTAAATTTTCTCTAGAGAATCAACAAAGATAATTCAGTCATTTCTCTACTGTAGTTGTTTAAAATGTGCTTTTAATTATTAACAATTTTTAATTTTGTATTAATTTCTTTTTTCTGATTACTTTTTACTAATAGTATTTACACTGGAAATGATCAATTTGGGGAAAACTTCCATTAAGTTTCTCCATATTTGTAAGGTTTTTCCACAGACTAATATCTGCCTTGATATATTTCTCTTCCAAGCTCACATCCTTTTGATGCTGGGTATCACTAGACACATTCAAACTGCAATACGACATTGATCTCTGCTCCTTTGGTTACAACACTGGGTGAGTCAGCACAATGGGAGGTAGGATGATTCTTAGAAGCCACCCCCATACCATAACACATAGCCATAAATTAACTGTAAACATAAATGAATGTGAACCACACAAGTACACCTCACTAAATCAAAACAGCCCAAATTAGCTTACCCAAACCCTTAGCTAGGTCCTGTGGCCACTCCAACTCTATCTGACAGGAGGGGAAGTGCAATGAAGGAAAAATTACAGTAGAAACAGACAGCTGTTTTGACTGATTATGGTTAAAATGTATTTGCAGATTTTACAGAAACATGTTACTATGAGAACATACTGCCCGGGCCCTTCCCAGGGCCTTACGGGGGCCATGAAGCTTAAACTTCATTAGCTTCAGGGTAAATCTACCTTGTATTTAAATATTATTAAAGACCACCCCCTGCAAAGAGTTAACTAATTTAGAATGTGGGCTCTGAAATAATCATGGACCAAGAAAAGAGGGCTAGGTCTTTTCCCTTTATATAAATTCATACATAAGGTCTTGGAGAGATTCAGTACCACATCAACCCCCTTCCCCTAATAGTCTTATATCAATAGGACTTCCCAAGGGAACAAAAGAGCAATAGTTATTCCCCAAATCCTTTCTCTCTTTCCCTCCAAGTCTTCAGTCCAATACACTTGTAATATTATTTAATACTTTGCCTCTTTAACCTTAAATGGAACTAACATTCATCAAATACCTATTACCTGTCAGACGCTGTTACCCAATATCTTCACATTATTGCCAGATAATTAGGGCAACAATTCCTGAGGACATAATGAAGGTATAGTTGCAATGAGTCAATTCCAGTCACTGTAGATGGGAGGTCATTACTTATGTACATATTTATGTTTCATATATTAATCTACAGGTTATGTTTAAAGTATAAGGATTTATATAAATTTTCTAGAATAGGATTCTATTGGCTGTGTTTATGTCTTTATATAAAATTTAACTCTTAAAATAGGATTCTTCTTGGAGGTATGTGTGAAAGTGATTAAGAATTGTTTATTTGGTAAAAGTTGGTGGAGATCAGTTTGTTGTTTGTTTCCCAACACCTGCATTAACATCCATGTGCACACAGTTTTTTTTAAAGCAAATTCAAATAAGGAAGGAGCAAGATAAAATACTAGATTTATCTATCACACGACTATAATAACTATTATACTGTATATACAGCAAATACATAAGTCAGCTCTAAATGTTTTCTGATACTGCACACTTGTTTTCTTAAGATCCACAAAATGCTGATGAGTGAAATATGGCTTTTTATTTGTTGACTCAACAACCAGAAAACTAATTAGGGCTAGAGGCACATGCATTCATCAACTTAGAACCCTGTCAAACCCTGAAAGGTCTGAGGCAGTGGTAGCTAAATTGATGTTAGGAATATGTGAGTTCTTCTTTCTTAGGAAAAATAAGATCTCAAAACATTTCTTGGACATGGAAATTGCTTAGAACATATTTAATGCTTTAAGTGCAAATATTGAAAATGTTGCAATATTGAAATTCTATTACCGGGGAGGAGACATGGTATCTGGCTGGGACCAGAGTGGCGGCTCTGCTGATGGTCAGCTCTGGTGTGGGGCAAAGTCCTTCACCATGCCTGGCACCACTAGGTTGCCAGGCAGCAATGAACTGTGATTAAAATCAAGAAATCAGGACTCACATTTTCATTGGAAAAAGGCTGAAAACTCACTTCAGATATAGAAATGGTGCTAAAATGTGACCATTTCTATGCCCCTCAGATATTCTGTACCCACAGAGTATTTTCCCTCCATTCTTTCCTACATCAGTCAGAAGATGGATGAACCACCTATGGCACCAGAAAAGGCAGCAGCTGAAGGCACAGAGCCCTTCACCCCATTCTTCCCTGAACAGGAAACCTCAAAAACACTTGTCATTTGACAGAGTTGATGTCACAAATGTCAATCATTACTAAGTAATGTTTATTGTATTCCTGGAGTTGCTCTAGATGCTACAAATCATCTGTTACTACTGGTACAACTGAGAATTGCCAGTCACTTCCTTCTTCATGTGGGTATCTTATGTTTCCAAATTGTACCAAGAAGTAATTGTTCTGACATTTGGAGGCAGCCCTCCCCACAAGTGTTTTGCTGCCCAGTACAAAAGATAGTTGTGGGTTTTTTCCCCAAATCTATGCATACTTCTCTTATTTCTTATGCCATTTTTTTTTGGCCAGGAAATTATACAACCCAAGGTCAGTGTTGCTTTCAAAGATAATCATAGCTGCCATGTATTGAGCAGCTATTGTTTTGTTTAACCATTATAAAAACACTGTGAAGCAAGGAATCCTTTTCCCATTTTGAGACAAGGAAATGGAAGTTCAGAGAAGTCAAGCCTCTTGAGCAAGGCTACAAAGTAAGAAATAAGTCCAGGATTCCAAGCCCAGTTTGTTTGAACTCAGAGTCTATGGGATGCATAGATGGATATATATTGTGGGGGAAACAAACAAACAAACCTGGAATTAGAAATGACACCAAATTCTATTAAGTAACTCCCCTGTACCTTGCCTCTCCGGGATAAACATCTCAAATTGCTACAATCCTTCTTTCTATGACATAGTTAGAGATTCCTCATCCCTCTGGTCACTGTCTTTTAGACCTACTTGAGTTTGTCAAAGGCCCTATTCAGGCCAAAACAAAACACAGTGCTCCAACTGCCTCTAACCAGTGCAAAAAAGACCAGAACCCCCGGCTTCTCTTGGGAGGGATACTGCTGAGAAATAAAGGTCAAGTTTAAAGCACAGTTCTACATGTGTGATGGTTCCCAATGCATAGTAGTGCTTGTACTTTCATCACTGCAGCCAGCTCTGGTGCTAATGCTTAGAACCTTGACCATGTTCTTCTCATATGGCAGCTGCATTCAACACAACTCTGTGGTCTTTCTCAATAGAGTGATCACTCAGATGTGTCTTCCTGCAGCCCCCACCCTTGTGTAGTTCATTGAGGGGGACACACCAGTCATTCAATGGCTCTGGCTTACACTGCCTTTGTCTGCTCTGGGCTGTGCACTTTCTGATTATCTTGCAGGGTCACTTATTCACACTGAAGAGGCAGCTATTAAAATTGAAATCCAAAAGGGGCAGAGAAGAATGAGGCTCATAATATTCATCGCATTTCTCCAGTTCTGCTGTTCTTATTTCACTTTACCCTTAGCCTTTTGACTTCAATATGGTGTTATTTTCTATTACAATACTCCACTGTTTCTGTGGTCATTATTATATTTGTTTCTCCCAAACCAAAGATGGAGGTGGGAGAATTAAATCCCTTTGTCAAAAGTGTAGCAGAGGCACTGTGTCCATAACACGCCCATGTTCATGCCTCTCTTTCCATAAAGATCCAACTTGTATCCTGCTCTCCATAGAACCTCTTCTGATGGCCCCCAGCCCCTGGTAATTTCTCCTTCTTCCAGCTTCTGTGTGCGATACTGCGAGATACTGGAGGGATCTTTGTCTGGAAAATTACACCTCTGTCATACTGGATTCTTGCATGCTACCTTTGTTTGGGTTAGTGCTGACATTTTTAGAAGGCTGGGATCCTCTGAATCATCAGCACCTGGGGCTTCAGTACAGTAACCTTCAAGGTTGTGGCAACAACAAACGTCCTTAGCCCCGCTGCTCCTAGCAGAAGGTGTCTTAGCACAAACAGGTGATGCTTTAAGTTCACGGATAAAGTTTGGTGAGTGCCAATAATGAACAAAGGAGTGGAAACTGAAAGGGACGAACAATTCCAGAGACAAGACTTTGGGATCTTATCACGATGGTAACCCTTTGGGAACTGGGAACTGGATCAATATTCTGGGATCCTGGGATCTCTGTAAAACAAAACAAAACAAACAAAAACAAAACAAAAACTCAGAAAACAAAGCAATATTTGCTTTACTGGATATGGAGAAAATTTATCTAGCAATTGCCTAGTAACATAACTAATAATATAAATTGATGATTAAAAAAATAAACTGCAGGCCAGGCACAGTGGCTCACACCTGTAATCCCAGCACTTTGGGAGGCTGAGGCAGGCAGATCACGAGGTCAAGAGATGGAGACCATCCTGGTCAACATGGTGAAACCCTGTCTCTACTAAAAATACAAAAATTAGCTGGGCGTGGTGGCATGTGCCTGTAGCCCCTGCTACTCGGGAGGCTGAGGCAAGAGAATCACTTGAACCTGGGAAGGGGAGGTTTCAGTGAGCCGAGATCGCACCTCTGCACTCCAGCCTGGCGACAGAGCGAGACTCTGTCTCAAAACATAAATAAATAAATAAATAAATAGAATAAAAGAAAATAAACTACATTCTCCTTTGGATTTTGGATTGCGTATATGGATATATGGAATAATTCCAAGGGCTGTGAATATGAAGAGCAACCAGAGAGAACCTGCGCTGAAACTCACATGGTTTGTGGATGTGGATACCACAATGTGAAGAAAAGAGCCCTAAGACGTGGGTTTCATCTAGCTTCTTTCTATACTTTTCATGCTGGCTCTCAGTCCTAAAGCAGGTCACTCTCTGTGGTTATGTTTTCTCATCTCTAAAATGAAGGGATGAAGGTGTTAAATTTCATGCTGTCTAAAACATTTCCAACTGTAAAATTCTCTTTCTAAGCTATTCTCATTCCAGCAGGAAATCATTTTGTTTTCATTTCTACGTATCTTTAATTTTAGATAATCTCACGCCTAGAAATGGTTCCATAAAAGGATAAAGTACTTGAAATCACTCTCTCTCTCATCTGTTTTTTGTATACATAGAAAATGTCTGTTATCAGTGATTTCTGGGGTTGGGAAAGTGATTTTTACTTTTCTCTCTACTGCTGTGCTATTAGATTTTTTTAAAATAATAGCATACATTTATTAAAAATATGAAAATGAAAACTATGCCCTTTTACTTTCTGGATTTCCAAGAATAGGACATATGAAGTGAAGTTAAATTAAGCTCATCAAAGATAAATTAACTTAAATTGTTATTTTGTTGATTGAATTTTTGTAGGTAGTTTTTGATAAAATGTTGGAAAATCATTTAAAGAGATGAAACACACCCTCATTGTTCCAGCTTCTTTGTGTAGATGATAGCAAGGTTTTATAAAAAGGAATATTCAATGAACTGTGTGTATATGAGTGACTTTGGATTTTTTCCAGTTTCAGTTCTCTTTCAATACATATTGAAAACAGCAGAGACCCAGGAATTCTTATCTAAGTTCTGTGCCAAAACAAACGATCAGGTTACACCTGTTTGGCTTACACTACCTTGGAAACCACCGGGCTTAAAGCACTAGTTTGCTTTCAGGGAAACAATATAATCAACTCATGCTTTTTTAAATCAAATGAGTAACTGACTGGATCTCTTATTAATCTCCACATCTGTGTCAAGAGGTAAGTTAAGCTTATTTTTCTTACGATAGATTTTGTCTATTTAAAGGGAAAATTGCATTTCTTGTAATTGGGTAGTCATTACTTCTTTTTAAAAAGTTTCAGTGACAGAAGTTATCCAAATTATTGCAAATCTCATCATACTGCCGTTCAGTTTTGTGCCGCATCACATGTGCTCTTTCTGGATAAGCTGCCACGAAGTAAGGTTGCCTATGTAGAATGTGTGGTTGACTCTAAAGCTTTCAGAGAGTGTAGCTAAGAAAGAATGCCGGACCTGAGCAAAAAGTGTGAGGGCTGATGTGAATGAGCAGGACAAGGGGGCACAGAAGAGCAGTCCAGGACCCTCTAGGGACATTTTCTGTGTGGATGGAGGGCAACTTCAGCACTGTTTCTAATAGGGGATTCTCTAAAAATGACAATGCTTATACAGGAAATTTAAAAACCTTGCAAGTGGTGTGTATACACATATGTCGGCCTGTGTGGGTACTGTTCTTTCTACTCAGTATTTCATGGATTCCCAGTGTCAAAAATTATTTTGTTAAATATACAATTATTTACATGTATCAAACCTAAAACTGCATGTAGATTTATGGCTCTTATGCATCTACATTTACAAAATAAAAATTGAACATTACAAAACCAATACAATTAAAATAAAGTTTAGCAGACAGAAGATATGTTGCTGAAACTAAATCACTACTCATTGAGAGAACCAGCTACTGACTATAGAAGCCTGATTCTTTGAAGCTGGGCTCACCTGTTCTGTGGGCCAGGTGATGGCTTGTCTGTTGTCTACCACTTGTCTCCAATCAAACTACTAGCAGGCTTCATTCCTGCTGTACATCTACCCATCGTGCTTCATTTATTTGGCTTTCTCTTGAGCATACCCATTATGTGTTGTTTCTCATAGGCTGAAATAATTAAAGTTCTGGTACTTGGTTCCAGTATGATTTTAAGTACTATGTAAATGTTTTATGCAAAGGGCCAGATAGTAAATATTTTAGGTTTTGAGGGCCATCCTGTCTCTGTCGCAACTACTCCACACTGCAGTTCTAGCATGAAAGCAGCCATCAACAACAGTAAACATTTAGGCATGGCTGAGTCTCAAAAAGTGTTATTTACAAAACAGGTGGTGGACTGGATTGGGCCTGAGTGCTGTGTAGTCTGCAGAATGCTCATAAATATGAGTGCAGAAATGCTGACATCCTTTGGCAGTCCTGAAATACGAGCTGGTCATTCAGCTTTTTTGCTTTTCTGTTTGTTTTTTAAAAGCTTAGGAATATGAACGTACATATAAACGTCTTGTAGACACTTGAGAATATAACAACAAACCCTCAGGGGACCACAGATTGGGAAACAATGTTTTAGGGATTTTCCAAATAGGCCATCTTCAAAAATAAAAATGCCTCATTCAAACAGGGAATTAGAGTTTGCTAGCGTCAGCTGACACAACAGGACTCAGAGATGGAAAGATGCCTGTGGGAGGAAATAGTTTTCTTCAGGGGTTAGATGATTTGTATGCAAGGCAGAACAGAGTTATGAATGGACCAGAGAATCCAGCACTCAGGGGACAGCAGAGACTAGCCATGTAGAACTAGGGTTCTTCTACTGCTGGATTTGCTAGTGACTTATTGGGAGTGTTGGATGAGTCTCATACCTCTCTGAGTTTTTCAGTTTTTCCATCACTGAATTGAAGGTTGTACCATACATCCTGCTCACTACTGAAGATGGAGGTAAGCATTGGATGAGATGCTGTGAAATGCTGCAGAAATGGTCAAGTGCCCAAGGGTGAGCATTATTGTTACTAAGAGGTGAAAAGAGCTGGGTATGAAGGCTGATGGATTTTTCAGGGAGTGTCGCTGGCGTCTGCAAGGCAATTGGAAATCCAGTGCTCCTCAAACACAAGTTTCAAACCAGCACTTTTGGGGAATGACGAAGCAGCTCTCTGGCTCCCAGCAGTGCAAGGGCTTTTTGGATAGTATTTATGCAGGTAGCCTTGCCTGTCTTCCTCCCAGAGGCCAGCTTGACATTGCCTGAACCTCGCAGGAAGTAAAGCCTCCAGTGTTGGGCGAGAAGTTGCTGGTGTGGCAAAGCTCATACTGCAATAAAAGAAGAAAAGTGGGTTGCTCAACAGGGGTCTCAACAGTGTCACCACAATCAGAACTGGCACTCAGTTCCAAAAGTTCAGAAAGTCAGGCATATTGTTTACTCAGAGTTCAATCTATTCTAAGGGATTCATCCACATGAGCCAAGCCCAGGGACCTGATTTATAAAATGCATCTCCAGCAACTGGAACTCTTGTGTCTAATTTCAGGAGGACTTCCTTGCATAGCATAAACCATTTCAGCAAGAAAAAAATTATTACTCAGAAGGCTGCTTGCTAAATTGGCATAATGAGAATCAATTATTTTGTGTAGTATCTGAAATTCAACATTTCCTGTGCATTCTACACTTTTATTTGCTTCATCTGGCAACTCTAGTTCCTTCTCTTAAAGAACATGTGGTCTGTAAAGACATTAATCACAAAACAAGTACATGATTACAACTTATAAGTGGCATGAAGGAAAAAAGCCAACATAATGAACAAGAATACCAAGGAAGACCTAATTTAGATTAGTGGGGTCAGGGAAAGCCACTCTGACTCAGATTAAGAGGACCAGAGTATTGTAGGAAGGAGGAACAGAATGGATGTACTGTGTAAAGGAGAAACCAAAAGAAGGAAAGCATGTCTGGAATTCAGTATCCTTTGGAGATATGTAAGACAAGGTTGGAGATGCAGGCATGGGCACAACTACACAGGCTTTTGTTGTCCAGAAAAGAGTTTGGCCTTTTTCCCCCTACCCTCAATGCAACAGAAAACCATGGTAGGGCAGAGAAATGAGAATACACAGTCTGCATTTTAAAAGTTAATCTGAATGGATAATGGGTTGGAGGGGCAAGAATGAGAAAACGAGTGACAGCTAGAAAGCTGCTATGGTGTCTAGGCAGGAGATGAAGGTGGCTTGGATTAGAGTGGTGCAAGTGCAGATGAAAAGAGTGAAAAGTTTTGCTATGTATTTTAAAGGTAAAAACTTTGGCCTTGAATGTAGATTAGATGTGGGGTTTGAGGCAGAGAGAAGGATGAAGAATGACTTCCAAGTTTCTGGCTTCGACACTTGGGTGGATGGTGGTGCAATTTACTGAGGCAGAGAACACTGAGAAGGATCATTGCTTTGGCTGGGAGGCAGAAAGTGAAGAAAGTACTGGCAAGATTTCACTTCTGAATATTTTAAGTTTATGAGATGACATCCTAGTGGAGATGACAAGAAGGCAGCTGAAAGTCAGAGATGAGAGGTCTGCACTGGAGATACATGATTTGGGAACATTGACATATATGTAGAGGCAAGAAAGATTTAAAAGGATTCACTATATGATTTTTCTACATGGTAATCTTCCAGATGTCTGTTAATTGGCTTGCTTTGTAAACATTATTCTATAAACAGCTTTCTCCAATTGTTACAAGAACCAAATATATACGTATGAAAGAGTGATAGGTCTCTGATTTCATAGTGTTTCTTATTAGGTTTTCTTCAGATTTAATTTTTATATTCTTATTGTAAAGGATAAGAATGCCATTGTCTTTCCATCAGCAAAATATCTGAAAATAGGGGCCAGGCATGGTGGCTCATGCCTGTAATCCCAGCACTTTGGGAGGCTGAGGTGGGCAGATCGCAAGGTCAGGAGTTCGAGACCAGCCTGACCAATATGGTGAAACTCCGTCTCTACTAGAAATACAAAAATTAGCCAGCCATGATGGCAGGCACCTGTAATCCCAGCTACTCGGGAGGCTGAGGCAGGAGAATCGCTTGAACCCAGGAGGCGGAGGTTACAGTGAGCTGAGATTGCACCACTGCACTGTAGCCTGGGCAACAGAGCGAGACTCCATTTGAAAAAAATTTTTTTCAAATAGGATGGACACTTACCAGATAAGTCATAATTATGACATTTGATGCCATCATCCTCTGATTCTATTCAAAGATCAGTCACTTTTTTTTGTTGCCTTTCTTTTAGCAACACAGTATCTTACCTTCCTCCTACCTCTAAAATGCCCAACAAGGTACTTTCAAATGTTCAGTAAGATTACATAAATATCCTCTTGAGTAATATGGACAAACGCCCAGTGATACATGTCATGGGGAAACATAATATTTTTTTCCTTTTTAATCTTTGGGGCTTTGTTTTAATAATTCATAAAGACATTAACCTTTCCGGTAGGCTTAAGAATCCTTTTAATTTAATACAATTTTGTTTGTGTCCTGAAAACAAGGACATTGAAGTATTTATTCCCTGCTGAATAGGGCATTGTGTACATGTAGCTTTGTTTTCCCTGAAAATACCTCTTAGCCTTCATGTGTCTTCTCAGGGCTCTGGAATGTGGGCTTGCTCTATATTGCTTCCTCTGTAAGAGAATATGTATTATGCTCCCAACATGCATGCTGTTGGAACATCTCAGTTTTCTTAACTCCCTGTTTCCCCTCACATCACCATTTCCATGATTCTCTTTTGGCTGAGTCTATGCAGAAAACAAGTAGTATTAATTATTGTAATAGGAAACACGAGCTGAAAAGGCAAAGCTTTCACCTGAGAAATTATAAAGTAAATTAGTGGCAGGCCTGGAGCTCTAGCCCATATCTACTAGTTATGGTAGAAAGTTTAAAAAGTGGCTCTCGACTGGGAAGATTTTGTCTCCTCTCTCCCGGGAACATTTGGAAATATATGGAGACACTTTTGGTTGTCACAGATGGTAGGGGAGCTGGTTTCTAGCTGCTAGCGGCCAGAGATGCTGCTAAACTTCCTACAATGCATAGGACAGCTGCTGAAACAAATAATTAATCAACCCAAAATGTGTATGGTGCGAATGTTGAGAAACCTTGCTGTCAGATAATGGAAATTAGACTTGAGCCCTGCTCTGCATCTTACTTTGTGACCTCGAGAAAGTGGCTTCATTTCTGAGTCTGCCTTTTCATTTGCAAGACAAAACCACCACCATCATAAGGCAAACAAAGACAAAAAACAAAACAAAACAAAACAAAAAACCACCTTTCGGAGTGGTTTTGAGAGATCAATTCAAAAGCACAGAACAGAGTTCTGAGCATATCATGGACCCAACAAACAATGAATCAGGCCCATCCCACGGAGTTCAATGATAAGATGGAAGCAGTCAGTGCCAGAAAGAAAATGTCACTGAAATGAAAAAGAAGGCTCTTCAGATCCTTATTAGCTTTTATTGGGAAAAGAGCAAGAGATGCAAAGAAGTTTAAGAGAATTAAATAGCATCGAGGATGTACTAGAAGGTGAGGGGAGGAGATGATGAGACTGGAAATAGAACCTAGTGACAGTTGTAGGAGTGATGAGATTTCAGCAGTGACCTGGAGATGGATTTGAGATGCATTTAGGAGGAATCTGAAGAACTTTGTGGACAATTAAAAAAGGGTTATGAGAGAGGAGTCTAGGATGAATATGAGATTTCTGATGGGTGCTTTGATGTTGGTGATGCCATTCAATAAGAATGAAATCGAAGGGCAAGGAAAAGAACAAATTCAGTTGTAGATGTATCAAGTTCAGAATTCTTGTGGGACATTTAGATGATCACCACGAGGCAGGGAACTATGTAGGTTTATGGAGAGTCAGGAAGGTGAAAGCAGAAGTCGAATCCATGGGGATGAGTGAAATTTTCTAGGGAGAGCATGAAGAGTAAGAAAAGAGCAAAGGACAGAATTCTTAAGAGCTGGACAACAAAAACGAAGATGAAAGAATCAGGAGGAGTGAAACAAGAAGAGAGGGTAGAGTGGTGTAGAACTCAAGTCTGAAGAAGTTTCAGGAACACAAGTGCAGGCAACAGTGTCAAATGTTACAGGAAAATTACATAAAATTCAAGTGTCCACAAGATTTGGCAGTTGCATGACGGTGCTAACTTTAGCATAAATGTTAAGTACAATAATGAACAGAAAACCTAGACTCAATGAGTTGAGGAGTAAATAACAGTTGAGGAAGTAGAAATGAGGGATAAAGGAAGAAAGACTGTCAGCAAGATAAGCTATGAAGATTCTCCCTCTCCCCCACTAAAAATGGACACTTAAGCATATTTGTAGGCTGAGAGGAAGGAGACAAGGGAGATTGAAGACCACAGAATACAAAACAGGGAAAACTGACAGATCAAGAATGGGATATAGAGTGTGAATGATTATTTTGGGGCAAGAAGAGGGAGACTCTCCCTCCAAACTGGGTAAAGAAGGTAAATTGGGTGTGAATATGTCAGTCTGGAGGGTGAGGGAGAGGAAGTTTGTATTGGAGAGCTTTACTTTTCATTATCAAATTGGTGGCAAGCTGAGCTGCTGATATGGGATATGCGAAACAAGAGGAAGTAGGAGCAGGTAATAAACCTCAAGGATTGGGAGGGGCATTAACGAATTAGAGAAAGTGAGTAGAGACTACAGTGTCAACAATCTGGCATGTGAAGGACATCTCAAGATACCAGGATCACCTTGATATTCATATCTCATTATCTTCATATGAGTAACATGACCCATCCATCTTTAGAGGGAAGCAATAAACTAGAAAGATTTTGCCAACCACAGAATTGTTTGCAAATGGGGTAGTGGGCAGTGGGGTAGATGACCAACCAAATCTCAAATTAAAGTGGACATGGGATTAATTATGTCCATGGACCAATTGTATCATCTCCTTATATGTAAGCATATCCTTCGGGATTCTTGGAGAGCCCTAAACCACCAGAGTTGTTGTAATGCAGAAATTGTAATTTATCTTACATAATCCCTCAAATAGTAGAAATGATCTGTAGAATAGAAGTAAATGAATCCTGATGAAATTGTTTTATTTTGCAGAGTCTTGCCTTCTTTTGAGCCTAAGTCATGAGTTGGATGTTCCTCAGAGATCTCCTGAGTGGAGTAAATAAATACTCCACTGGGATTGGACGGATTTGGCTGGCTGTCGTGTTTGTCTTCCGTTTGCTGGTCTACATGGTGGCAACAAAGCATGTGTGGAAAGATGAGCAGAAAGAGTTTGAGTGCAACAGTAGACAGCCCGGTTGTGAAAATGTTTGTTTTGATGACTTCTTCCCCATTTCCCAAGTCAGACTTTGGGCCTTACAACTGATCATGGTCTCCACACCTTCGCTTCTGGTGGTTTTACATGTAGCCTATCGTGAGAGTAGAGAGAAAAGGCACAGAAAGAAACTCTATGTCAGCCTAGGTACAATGGATGGTGGTCTATGGTACACTTATCTTATCAGCCTCATTGTTAAAACCGGTTTTGAAATTGGCTTCCTTGTTCTATTTTATAAGCTATATGATGGCTTTAGTGTTCCCTATCTTATAAAGTGTGATTTGAAGCCTTGTCCCAACACTGTGGACTGCTTCATCTCTAGACCCACTGAGAAGACGATCTTCATCCTCTTCTTGGTCATCACCTCATGCTTGTGTATTGTGTTGAATTTCATTGAACTGAGTTTTCTGGTTCTCAAGTGCTTTATTAAGTGCTGTCTCCAAAAATATTCAAAAAAACCCCCAATTCCTCAGTGTGTGAGTGCCACAGCCTCAGACATGTTGAATGTGGTAGGAGAGGGATCCTACTCCAGAATCATCATTCACACTTGGCCATAAACATACTCCCACCACCTGAAGCAAAGCTACTTGGTGACACACAAGAGGGTTACACAAAGAAAACCTGCATCCCTCCTCAGCAAGGCCTAAGCTGAGTTGGAAGACAAAGCATGTCAGCCTTAGTATCATTTGGGAGGATTTTTTTTACATTGTCAATATGCTTTCAGTTATGAGCACTAGACAGAGGTCTCATTGTTTTGTTGTAGGGTTCTCCAGTATGTGGATAACATTAGTTGTTTTAGAATAGGTAATTGCAAATTAGTCTGAAGAAATCTAACAGGATTCTTTTAAGAGCTTAGATTTTTCAAGAAAAAACAAAAAAAGAAACCCTGTGTCAGTTTTCTGTTTTTTCTAACTATCTCATTACAATTTGTGCACAATGAACTGGAAAACATTAAAAGTGACACTTTAGACAAATGTGATGGCCTTCGAGCTGAAATGAAGGAACTGGCAATCTTTCCAAAGTGGCAGCCAAGGCCCCACTCCCTGTCCTACTCAATCTCTGTAGGGAAAAACTGTGGGATAGGACATTAGCCAGATGGAGACACACAGAGGAACATTCAACAGGAAGATCTCCAGGCCTTTTTCCGATTCAGGGATCCTTGGATGTAAGAGGACTAGAGGAGAGGGAGGAAAGCTATCATTTCAGTGGTCTCCAAATTAAGTACAAATATTACTGGGAGGTATCCCACTTAAGCCTGAACCAGCAGATGTTCAAAAGGGTCACTCTAGAGTCAGAAAGGCAGGTCCCCCAGAAGGCAACACATTCATAGGAAATGGAGGCCACAGAAAAAGAATGTGCCCACTTGACAATTACTTAAGATTTCTATTTAACCAAAAGAACATTGAAATACTTTGTAAATATTCATATTGTTGAATCTTTCGTAATCAGGAATTCCCTATGTACTATATAGTATGTATGTCCCAGTTTGCCTATAATTTAGTAGTATATCTCCCTCTAGGACAAACAGTAAAATGTGTACTATGTTGTTACAGTGGTGCAAAAATGTTTAAAAAGTTTATCACCTGTTTTGAAGACTAGAACTTTCTTTACTTTTCTTTATTTTTCTAGAAATTCACAGATACATTCTCTTTGGATTTAATACTCTTATATACACTTCTTCAGAATAAAAATAAAGGTATTTCACAATGCTCTTTGGCTGTCATTGGTATCTTTGCTAGACTGTAGTGGGTATAATTACTCTGTGAAATAAAACATGTTCTGACAACTTTAGAACAGGATTTGCAACACTGCTTGGTAAAGATAGCTCAGAAATTCTTCTTCTCCCTTGGGAATTTAACAGAAAATCAGGGCATAAAAATGTAATTTTAACTAAAGACCAATTATGTCTTCCATGCCTTGCCCTCTTCAGAATATAATCTCATTACAAGTCATATGCAATGAGGGTTATTTGGGTGATTACGTGGTCTACAGACTATGTCAGCAGCAGTGGTCATTATCTCTATCTTAAAGACTGTGTTCTAGACAATGGAAAGAAAGGTGAAATTTGTGGTTTACCCCTTTTTTCAATTTATAAGACAGATCACTGCTGGACTTGAGCTTACAACCATGTACTTTATCATTGAACATGAAAACATCTACCCTGCACGAATGCAGGTAATTATGAATTTTGTGTGTGTATGTGTGACAATAATAGGTGGTTAAAAGAAATTTAAGGTTTTTGAGACCCTGATTGTGGCACAGAATCTAGAAAACAGGGTTTCAGAATGCAGAACTGGAATGGAAACAAGGGATTTTGTCAGTCTGAGGATGAGTTTGATGCCAAAAATGTTTTGGGGGAGCTCAGTCTCTTCATACCAGTTATGGCAAGTTCTGCCTAAGCAAAAAAGTCCAACTGCTTGGCCATATATTCTTTGCATTTCCACTTTGTATAGAAAAGAAACTGAAAGGTAATGTGAGCAAGGGTAATGGCAGCGTAGATGTTTAAATAGGAAGGTGAGTGATTTTTGTTCCTTGAGTCTTGCTGGTAGTACCTTAATTTACAAGTAAGTTTCCTATGAGAACATTCTGATGAGTTTCTTGGGGTCAGTGAGGACCCAAAGTATTTGATTGAAATTGGCAGTTAATTTGTATCATATTTATTGTTTCTCTTGTTGGTAAATTAATATTTATTGAGCACCTGGGAGCAAGACACTGTGCTATGTACCTCCCAAGATTTAATGCATAATTCCTGCTCAAGAAAATGTCCACTTCTGTTAAGGGTCATGGAGGATGGAGTATCTTACACCTGTGTCTTGGTCTCATTGGCCCACCTCAACTGTTTCACCCTGAAACCTTCTGGTGCCCATAGAGCAGACAGTAACCTTGGAGATGAGGAAAAAGCAGTCACTTTTCTTCAGGGACATGCAACTAGTACAGGCAGACTGAGCAATCAACCATAGGTCTTCCCAGATCACTAAACAGAGGTCTCCCTAATTTCATTTAAGCCACTCCCAGCTTGCAGTGATTATTCTGACTGCTCCACACTTGTCCCATACTCTTTCTAGTTACAGACCTTGTTCCTGGCCACAGGAGTTCTCATTAGAGCTGGCAGGAAATGTTTTCAAGCACTTGTACAAAAGAATGCCCAGAGCTCTAAGTGGTTGTAGTTCCAGTCTTCCCAGTGGAATGAAGCCAATCTAAAAACAAGACTGTGAAGATGAGAGAGGAGGGGGAAAAAGGCAAAGACTTGAGGATGTTTGAACTCCTCAATACCATTGTCCCTGAGCCTGGCTCTACTCCTAACCTTTCTGTGGTTAGTCACATGAAAGATAAATTCCTTTTTCCTTAAGCTGGTTCAAGTTGGATTTCTGTGTCTTATAACTGAGAGTCCCAATAAAGCCACATTCTTCATAAATTTATTTCCTGTATAATACAAAATTTTAATAATTTAAAAGCCTATAGTACCCTGCCTCTCCTTATTCTAGCTCATATCTCATCACATACATGTAATGCTTTTCTTAAATACTGATGCCATTTATTTCTAGTTTGTTTGTATATTTAACACTGCACAGAGCACAAAAGTGAGGAGCACTTCATAGCTCTTTAAAAGACTAATTAGAGGGCAAGTGCAGTGGCTCATGCCTGTATTTCCAGCACTTTGGGAGGCCAAGGCAGGAGGATCCCTTGAGCTTCGGAATTCAAACTTGAGGTGGGCTATGATCGTGCCACTTACTGCATCCAGCCTGGGTGACAGAGCAAGACCCCGTTTTTTTTTTTTTTTTTTTTTTTTTTGAGATGAAGTCTTGCTTTCTCCCCCAGAGTGGAGTGCAGTGGTATGATCTTGGCTCACTGCAACCTCCGTCTCCCAGGTTCAAGTGATTCTCCTGCCTTAGCCTCCCGAATAGCTAGCATTATAGGCACCCACCAACATACCCGGCTGTTTTATTTTTAGTAGAGATGGGGTTTGCCATGTTGGCCAGGCTGGTCTCGAACTCCTGATCCACCTGCCTCAGCCTCCCAAAGTACTGGGATTACAGGCCTGAGCCACCATGCCTGGACAAGACCCTGTATTAAACAAAACAAAAACTAATGAGGAAAGAAAGAAGCAGTGGTGGAGCACGTAGAGGCAAAACATGTCAGAATTCAATTCAATTTTTATAACAAAAGCCCAAGGAAGGTGTTCTAGGTCTAGAAATACCTGCCAGAAGCACTTTCTCTAATATAAATCGGGCTTCTTTTCACAAAGCAAATCTTCCTTTGGCTGTAAAAGATATTGGTGACTGTGAGGAGCTCTGAGAATTTTCCACAGACCCATCTTGTTTCCCCAGTGTTAGACAGTCTAACAACTTTCTGAGATATCTTTTAAAAATTCTATGTTCCCAAATATTGTTTGAAAGCAAAGTAAAATGAGTTCTGGATTTTACTGACATAGGTCAATATTCCCATCTATTTAAAGGTGAAGTATCAAATCCTTCCCCGGCTACAAAGAATTTTTAATTTTTTTTTCTATTAAAAAGGAAAAATGGGCTGGACGCAGTGGCTCACGCTTGTAATTCCAGCACTCTGGGGGGCTGAGGCGGGCAGATCACGAGGTCAGGCGATTGAGACCATCCTGGCTAACACAGTAAAACCCTGTCTCTACTAAAAATACAAAAAATTAGCAGGGCGTGGCGGCGGGCGCTTGTAGTCCCAGCTACTCAGGAGGCTGAGGCAGGAGAATGGCATGAACCCAGGAGGCAGAGCTTGCAGTGAGCGAAGATTGTGCCACTGCACTCCAGCCTGGGCGACAGAGCAAGAAAAAAAAAAAAAAAGGAAAATGTTGTTCAGAAGAAATATGTAATTTCTGTTAATACTTTATCTCAAAAAACCTTCAGATAGTAATGCCTCCTGTCAAAGTAAAGAGAGAGAATGGTTGTTGTGTAGAATTGGGGATGAATCAATCACAGGACACTGAAAAAGTGGACTTGATTCCTCTTCTTTTGGAAAAGGTCACCATTAAACTCTGTGCTGTGGATTGGGGCCAGAGCAGACAAATATTAAGCAATACAACTACCATATTGTTGGTATAAAAATGTTAACGAAATAGATGATAAGTAATCTCCTGTGATTAAAAGAGGTATTAATCACTAGGTTAGCCAAGCGTTTTCATTCATGTTTATCTCAAAGAAAAGTGCAGTAACTTGAGATCTGACTTTCTGTGGAAGATAAGCAAACCTGATAAACCAATCCTCTTAGAGATTGCTCCTAATTACATTAATTTGATATTTAAAATTAATGACTGTGACTACGATCGACTTTGTCTTATTCATCTCTTTATACCCCTATATCCCCATAGGTTAGGTTCCTTTGTGCTTAGGAACTCAAAAGTTTCTTGGAAAAAAACGTTGTGTTCCTCTTCCCTCTCCACTTAACCCTGATTTTGTTGGGGATGTCAATGTGCCCAGCAAAAAAGGTATATTTTAAAGTCTCCTCTGCATGTAGAGATAGCTGTGTGACTATCTTCTTGTCAAAGCAACAGGGTGCTTTGGGGAAAGTTGCGTAAAAAGTGTGCTGACCTAGTTTGCACGCATCTTTTTCCCCATGCCCACCCCTTCCTGCCCGAAACATCATAGCTTAATGTTGCCGGGAACATCTTTCTGCCATGAGGTGACTCTGAGGATGGATGTGAGACCTTCTGAAGAAGACAGGCAAGCTTCTGGGCCACTGATGCCATTATGAAATTGCCTTATCAGCCTCGAACTGCCTATTCTCCTACTGTCTGCTTGTTATTATGTGAGAGACAACTTAACTCCTACCCCATGTAAGTCACTAACTCGTTAATTTCTTTTACTTACTGCTCCAAACAGTTCCAGAGTACATTCACATTAGTGACTAGGATGAAGACACAGAAGGCATGCCTGTATCAACTGAAGACAAAAGAAATGCCTAGTATTTGAAACATTTAAAAAATTGAATTGAAACATTTAAAACTGAAACATTTATAAAACCTCAGCAGGGGAGAATTTTGTGCAGAATTTAAGTCAGGTGAAATGGAACAAGCAATCATTCTGCACCAAGATTTAAGATTTTAATATGAGACCAAGATGATATTAGTTCACAACTTAAATACCTTGGAATTTTAGCTGTCCACCACCTTAACATGAGCAAAGTATAGTATGAGACTTTTTTTTAAAGTTCATTTATACCTGTATTAACAAAGGTTTGTGTCCAGACTATAGTGAATTATTTTCCCAATGCTTCAAAGACAAATAGCTTATTTTGTGTTTCAAAGTTGTAGAACCAGGACCAATGGCTGAAAATAAGAGAAAAAGATTTTTAACTAATATTGGAAAGTTGTATTAATTTGAACTGCCTCAATAAAATGGTTGCCAAATAAAGTGGTGAGATTCCCTAACATTGAACAAGGTGTTCAATATTATTTCTGGATTATATAGAAGGTATAGCTAGATGATCTCCAAATTTCTTTTAAACTCTTCAAGATCCTATGGTTCTAGTAACTAAATATTGGGCAATGGCAAAATAAGACTTTGTATTGGCGGTATCACTATATAAACCTGAGTCCACAGAAAGATCTCTGATGAACAGAATCATCTTTAAAAAACAAATTTCACGTGTAATGACAGGACAGCTCATTAAAATAGACAATTTAGGTAGTCCCAAAGAACTGGTTATAATAGGATTCATCTTTAAAATCATGGCTTTATAGTTAGTAACTGTGAGGTACTTAATATTTTGTGTAATTTAATTCTTCTTTTCTCCACCTTGAGAAATTGTAAGGCTTGGATCAAATATTTCATCAGAGAGCAAAATGTGATGTAAAATGAGGATAAGTAAAATACATATCTCACAGGGCCACTGTACAGATTATATGACTCATGCCAAGCATGGCATGTAGAGATTATTTTAAAATGTTAGGTATTGTAATTAACAATACGTGGCTTTATCATATCACTTATCTCTATGTTATTTGCTTATATATTTGTATCTCCCTCTAAATGGTGAGCATTTTGAATGCAGGGAAGAACTATGTCCTTCATCATTTTACCTTCAGGGGTTAACCCACAGTAATTGCTCAAAAACAATGAACACATTTCTGAATTTTTCAGCATAACTGTGTTGTATGAAGTAAAAAAAATCACAATATTCTGGAATTGGAAGAAATCTTAAAAATACTTACAAATCAGACTACAACCTAGAGTGATACAGTGACTTGCCCAGTTACCTGAAGCCACTGAGCAAGAATTCAGTTTTTTAAAAGTTCCAAATTCAGTCTTCCAGAAGTTTCCTGTAAAACATTTTTTCAAAGATCTTTGGAATACTGGCATATCCACATAATGACCAACTGTGTTACTTTTCTTTAAACCTTATTAGATAACTAAATATGTATAATCAAAGCATGATGGATTTAGCCTGTTTTCATTATGAAGGCTGATCTATTCATCCTAAAATGGACCAATAGCTAATGTGTCAGTCATCTCCCAATTAAAAAAAACTATAATTGTTTAACTTATAAGTACCCAAAAATATAAATGACTACCACATATTAGCCCGTGTCCCCTGTAAAGTATAAATAAAAAATAATGGGACGGTAATTTCTGGTTCAATTTTCAGACCTTAACTGTACATACTCCTTCCCAGTGTCAGTTTGCCATCTTGTGGCCTCTTAATCCTGTGCAATTCAGTAACTAAGTTAGCCTATGAAACTGATGAGCTTTATAGGCTCATCACACACCTCCACTTTTAAACCTACTTCATATGCAGCCATGTAAGCTACTGCACTTCCAATTTCACTCCAGACCAACTCCAGCTACAAGTGAAGCAAATCACCTAATTAAAAAATATTCTGAGAAAAATGCTCAAAGAATATCTGAATATTTATTGATTATGCCTACATGTTTGCTGAAAAGGAGTGTATCTAACTTTTTTGACGAAGCCAATACGAACATGGCCTCTGATAAAGAAGAGAAAGCAAGGTAATAACAGGATTTGAATGTAAATTTTGCCAAATGGTGATATGGTCTTTCTCACTAACCTGACAGGATTGTAAAATCTACCACAATGTTTGCTTTGTTGAAGGTGTGTGTATATAGTGTGTATATACACACACACGCTATTGACTACTATACACATTTTCCTTCAAGCAGTATCTAGGATTGTTAACCTGACTCAGCAAGAAAACACTGGTCTCTTGGAATAGTCAGATGGTGATAATACAAATAAGACTGAGTTACCTCCAGTGGTAGCGAATTCCTTTCTTAGTTATGAGAAACGAATTGCCATACAAAGAGCTCAGAACAGTTGCTGACACATAATGATTTATTAAATATTACCTATTGTTCTATCTAGATAGAGCCAGTCCTCAGCCTTGGGCTTCCCAAGCTTCTCTTCCAGGATCTTTGAGCTCAGCACTTTGTAATCGAGAGCCCAATTCTGTGTATGAGACTTGAAAACTCTGAGAGAGCATGTCTGCCCTTTGCTTCAATGTTGCATTTCTGAGGAAAGCTGCCTACCTAGAGGTTATAGCTTGGTCAGTAAAAATAAAAAGAAGAAGAAGAAAAAAACAACAATGTAGCTAGGCCACAGGAATGCCGGGTTCCAGGTTATAGTTTTAAAATCAAAATTCAGTTTTTCTCTCATTGTCAGGGGTATCAGCTTAGAGAAAGGCAGGCCGAACAACACACACCTAAAGCTCAAGGATTACACAGAATCAACCAGCCTCTATTTTGTGCTGCTAAGGTTACATCATTATCACACAGAGCATTCTAGGTTTCTAGTCTTTTCACTTCTGGCAGAGCAGATATTGCCTTTCATACCAGTCTCGTCTGCCTTGGCTGGGAGCTGCTATGGGAACAAGATTTTGTGGAAAGAAACTAGAATTACTTCAGTTTCTCATTTTATAGTGGTAGACTTTTTAAACTGAAGACATCAATGTATGACATGACATAACTTCTAATTTTGCCATATTTACTGAAATGAGAACTGTATTGCACTACTTCCTGTATTTACAATGAAAACCTAAGAACCTTCCCTATATATTTCTGACAATCTCAAGCTTTATTCTTCTGCCTTGAAATAAATGGCAATACAGTCATCAACCAGGACAATGGAGAAAACATTCTGAACTAGGGGCCAGAGACCTATTTTATAGGTTTGCTGTTAAAAGTCTTTAAATTTTGCCATGTCACTGTCTTTATAAAATGGGGCTGCTAATTTTCCTCTTCTTATGGGGCAGGGGTGGTTTTGACGATCAAATTTTAAACTGCATAAATGAACACCCACCTGCCATACTTGATCAGAAATTCTCTTTTGAGAGTATACACGCTTGAGAGAAAATTTTGTAATGCCGCAGCTAAGGTTTTAAAATCTTCAAATAAGTAAATCTAATGAGCTGATCAGTTTTAACAGGGTTGGAAGTAGCAAACAAGGATTGCCAAGAATGACTTAAGCATTTGGATAATGTAAAAGTGTACTGAAAAAACGTAAAAGATTCTCTGTATATCCTTCTCCCATCCAAATCTTAAGTGTTAAGGTGTTGGTTAACATCTTAAAGCTGGCTGGGTGCGGTGGCTCACGCCACCCAACACTTTGGGAGGCCGAGGCGGGAGGATCACGAGGTCAGGAGATCGAGACCATCCTGGCTAACACTGTGAAACCCCATCTCTACTAAAAACACACAAAAAAATCAGCCGGGCATGATGGCGGCTGCCTGTAGTCCCAGCTGCTCGGGAGGCTGAGGCAGGAGAATGGCATGAACTTGGGAGGCAGAGCTTGCAGTGAGCCAAGATCGCGCCACTGCACTCCAGCCTGGGCGACAGAGCGAGACTCTTTCTCTAAACAAAACAAAAAAGAAAACATCTTAAAGCCTCCATATAAAAGCAGCAAATCTGACTTGGCAAGAAGGGGGCATTCCTCTTGTGAGGATGACTCACAGACATCTGTTTCCAGTGAAGAACTGCCTGGTGTGATCTGCTCCTGAATAGTTTGAAACACACTTGTGTCTTCAAAAGCCCAGTGGCTTCTTGAACACCTCACTGCTACAGAGGGACCTTGGGACATGAGGGCCATTATCATCCTTGTGTCCACTTCTTTTCTCCAACTTACCCAGAGGAACAGGGGGATCCAGGAGACCTATGGGTGGTAGCACTAAAGACAGTGTAAGTGCAGCTTGCACACTGAACATTCTTTTGCCATGTTCATAGCTATATTGGGGAAAAAAACAACCTGGTAGCAAACAAAACCTCTGACTACAAGTTTCAATTATAACCCTCCAAATACAAACTGACTAGAGAATTCTACTCTAGTCAGAATCCATTAAACTCCTGCATACTTGCTTCTCATTTCCGTTTCTCTCTTGGCTTCTCTGGTTTAAGAGTACACACTGCAGTGCAGATCTTCAGTAGTGCAGCCCCTTTGTTTTATGCTCCCTACCTTCATCAACACAGCCACTTCCTTCATGGCTCCAGAAGTTTATTCTTTTTTATCTTTGGAACCAATGTTAACTAAACCATAAGCGAAGGTGAATAGGTATACATATATACATGCACACATACATATTAGTAAATACTTGTTATTAAGGATAGTTTTGAAGTTTTCAAATAATCTCTCTCTCTATATATAAAAACCTGTGGGTCTTAAAAAAATAAAAATCACTTATTAATCAGCTCCTGACACTGCTTCCTAATCACCTAGAGATAATTCTTTTCTGATACTAGGATAATTTTTATGGAACCTCACAGCTAAAAACACTGAGCAACCTATTATCTCATTTGGCTAAGCTCTGGACTGTTTACCTGGTTTCAACTCTCAGCTCTGCCACATACTATCTGTATAACCCTTAGGTAAGACCTGTAGCCTTTCCTCATATTACTCAATTTCCTCATCTTAAAACAGGATAACAGCACTTAACTCTTAAGAGTTGGTATAAGAATAAGCAGAAATACAAGAAAAGTTCTCAGTGCAGCGCCTAGCAAATAGTAGCAGTCAACAAATGTTAACTATCACTAGCAGATCCAATGCACAGGGTCTAGGCAGGCCAGATTCCCTGGACTTGAATAATTGTAAAGTTTATCTTTTCTTTTGGCCACAAATACCCACAGTTTTTGTTACCTATCCTCCCATTCCTACTATTCCAATTCTTCTTCTCTGACTTCCTCGAAATATGCCTGCCAACATTGTTCATTATGCTCCCTAGGGTTCCCTCTATCCTCTCTAGAACTCTTGTTCTTTACTGCTTCACAGACTTATATACTGCAATTTCATCTTAACTGAACCTGGATCTACCAAGATGATACTCTCATGAAGCTGCTTTCCCAAACTCCTTACCTGTACCACACAGCCTATAGGTATGCTCTTAATCAATTATTTTATTTTTATTTTTATTTTTTGAGACAGGGTCTCATTCTGCCACCTACCCTGGAGTGCAGTGGTGTGATCACAATCCACTGCAGGCCTGAACCCCTGGGCTCAAGCAATTCTCCCACCTCAGCGTCCTAAGTCATTGGAATTACAGGGATGATCCATCAGGCCTAGCCCTGCTGAAGCAAATTTAGGACTTCAGTACTTCTTACACTGGTTTCTACTAAGGGCATCTTCTGCGTACAGTCCATCCAATAAAATGGACCAAAGTTAATCTACATCGAATTCAGGAATCTATTTGTATGGCCATTTCCAGACACTGTGAGCTGTATTACTCCTAAAATCATAAATTTCAATGTCCCAGTCTTTCATACCTAATTTTTAGCCTTATTCCCACTATCCCCTCTTTGTCACCATTAAGACCTCCAGTTCCTTGACCACTCCCTTTTCATGTGTCCTCTTGGCTGTTTCCTCCCCTATCCAGACTCAATTCATCAACATGTTACTTCTACCAGGACTACACAACCACCTCCCTCTTCCATCCAACTGAGGAACACTATCAGATATACCATGTAATCATGCAGAGGGTGGTACTAAAATATTATGCTTTCCTAAATCAGCTGGGCCTTGAATGTGAGAAACAGCATATATTAGCTGATCAGTAATCCTTTCATATCCCCTACTCAGCTCTTCCTCCTATCTTTTGTTTCAAATGTTCACCATTCAAACCTTCATTTTCTACTTTCCTAAGGCTTGCTGTTGAGCAGCAATGTTGTTTCTTTCCTTCCTGACAAAGAGCTCAACATTTCTACTTAACAGACTTAGTCTAAGAGGTATCCTTCCTACTTTGTAATGCTAATACTCCCAACCTGTGTTTTTGGGACCAGGTTCCATCCACGACTTACCTACCTACCTAAGTAACAACTACCTGCTTTTACTTCCTTAGTTAGCTTATTCAATTAAACCAGAAAATAAACAGTATCTGGCATTATTTAAAACTTCTCTAAAGATCAATGACCACCAACAGTTAATTCTGGTAGAGTCTTTATCTTACTCTTAATTGATCTCTCAATGGCATTTGGCATGACCACTGACACTTTACCATTCTCCCTCCTCTGGCTTCCATAATGCTCTGTACACTCACCCCCTTCCTAGTTCTCACCTGACTCTTCCTTCCCAAGTCATCTTTGCTGGTTTCTTCTGCATACTAACTGTTGGTGTTCCTCAAGACTTTCGCCTTGGCTGTATTTTCCCATGTCCTTTCTGGGCATGCTGTCTTTTTCCTCAAACTAAGGTTAAAAATGGCTAACTCTCAGACTTGTACATTAGATTTAAAGACTGATTTTGCTTCTTCCTTGAGTTCCAGTAAAATGTAATAAACGCTAACTATACCCCAGATCCTGAGCTAAATGCTTTGGAGATAAGGCAGGCCACTTGCCCTCAAGAAATTTAAAATCCAGAACTGTAGTTTCAGAGTCTCACATAAAGTACTGATCACTAATTAGGCTTTAGCCCTGGGATGCAAGGTTGCTTCAACATTTGAAAACCAAAAATGTGATTGATCACATAAACAGAACTAAAGGCAAAAACCACATGATTATCTCAACAGATGCAGAAATGCATTCAATAAAATTTAACACCACTTTCATGTTAAAAAACTCTCAATAAACTAGGCATTGAAGGAACATACCACAAAATAATAAGAGCCATCTATGATAAACCCACAGCCAACATCATACTCAATGGTCAAAGGCCGGAAGCATTCCACTTGAAAACTGGCACAAGACAAGGATCTCCTCTCTCACCACTCCTGTATTAGAGTATTAGATAGTATAGTATTAGAAGTCCTCGCCAGAGCAATCAGGCAAGAGAAAGAAAGAAAGGGCATCCAAACAGGAAGAGAGGAAGTCAAACTATTCCTGTTTGCAGACATGATCCGATATCTAGAAAACTCCACAGTCCGGGCCCAAAAGCTCCTTAAGCTGATAAACAACTTTGACATACTCTCAGGATACAAAATCAATGTAGAATAGTCACTAGCATTCCTATACATCAACAAGCCGAAAGCCAAATCAGGACACAATCCCATTCACAACTGCCACAAAAATAATACAATATCTAGAAATACAGCTAACCAGGGAGGTGAAAGATCGCTACAAAGAGAACTACAAAACACTGCCCAAAGAAATGATTGCCCAAAGAGATGATTGGGCTGGGCGCAGTGGCTCACAACTGTAATCTCAGCACTTTGGGAGGCCAAGGCAAGCAGATCACCTGAGGTTGGGAGTTCGAGACCAGCCTGACCAACATGGAGAAACCCCGTCTCTACTAAAAATACAAAATTAGCTGGGCATGGTGGTGCATGCCTGTAATCCCAGCTACTCGGGAGGCTGAGACAGGAGAATCCTTTGAACCCGGGAGGCGGAGGTTGTGGTGAACTGAGATTGCGCCATTGCACTCCAGCCTGGGCAACGAGAGGGAAACTCCACCTCAAAAAAGAAAAAAAAAAAAGAAAAAAAAAAAGAAAGAAATCAGAGATGATACAAATGGAAAAATAGTCCATGTTCACGGATAAGAAGAATCAACATCGTTGAAATGGCCATACTGCCCAAAGCAATTTATAGATTCAATGCAATCCCTATTAAACTACCAATGACTTTCTTCACAGTACTCGAAAAAACTATTTTAAAATTCATATGGAAACAAAAAAGAGCCCAAATAGCCATGGCAATCCTAAGCAAAAAGAATAAAGTTGGAGGCATCATGCGACCCAAATTCAAACTAGACAATAGGGCTACAGTAATCAAAACAGCATGGTACTGGCACAAAAACAGGCACACAGACCAATGGAATAGAATAGAGAGCCCAGAAATAAGGGCACACACCAAAACTATGTGATCTTTGACAAAGCTGACAAAAACAAGCTAATGGGGGAAGGACACCATTCAATAAATGGTGCGGGATAAGTGGATGGCCACATGCAGAAGATTAAAATAGGACCCCTTCCTTAACTCAAGATGGATTAAAGACTTAAACGTCAAACCCCAAACTATAAAAACTCTGGGAGGGCAACTTACACAATATCATTCAGGACATAGGCATGGGCAAAGATTTTGTAACAAAGACTCCAAAAGCAATTGCAACAAAAGCAAAAATGGACAAATGGGATCTAATTAAAGAGCTTCTGCATTGCAAAGGAAACTATCAACAGGGTAAACAGACAACCTACAAAAGGGGAGAAAATTCTTAAAAACTTTGCATCTAACAAAGGTCTAATGTCCAGCATCTATAAGGAACTTAAGCAAATTTACAAGAAAAAAAAAAAAAAAAAAAAACTCCTAAAAAAAGCGGGCAAAGGATATGAACAGTTTTCAAAAGACATACATGCAGCCAACAAACCTATGAAAAAAAGTTCAGTATCACTGACCATTAGAGAAATGAAAACCGAACCACAATGCAATACCATCTCACACCAGTCAAAATGGCTACAAAAAGTCAAAAATAATAGGTGATGGCAAGGTTGCTGAGAAAAAGGAACACATACACTGTTGATGGAAGTGTAAATTAGTTCAACCATTGTGGAAGACAGTGGGGCAATTCCTCAAAGACCTAAAAACAGAAATGCCATTCAACCCAGCAATCCCATTACTGGGTATATACCCAAAGGAGTATAAATCATTCCGTGACAAAGATACGTGCATGTGTATGTTCACTACAGCACTATTCACAATAGCAAAGACATGGAATCAACTTAAATGCCCACCAATGGCAGACTGGATAAAGAATATGTGGTACATACACACCATGGAATATTATGCAGCCACAAAAAGAATGAGATCATGTCCTTTACAGGAACACAGATGGAGATGGAGGCCATGAGCCTTAGCAAATTAATACAGGAACAGAAAACCAAATACTGCATGTTCTCACTTATAAGTGGGAGCTAAATTATGAGAACACATGGACACGGGGGGCGGGGAGGGGAACAACAGACACTGTGGCCTACTGAAGGGGAAGGTACGAGGAACAGATCAGTAATAATAACTAATGGGTACTAGGTTTAATATTTGGGTGATTATTAAATAATCTGTGAAACAAACCCCCACGACACAAGTTTACCTATGTAACAAACCTGCACACGTACCTCTGAACTTAAAGCAAAACAAAACTGATCACTATATATCTCTGCATGGATGACCTACATGAATCTCAAACTCAACATTATCCTTTCTTCGAATCCAGTTCCTTCTATTATTATCTTGGTAAACAGCATCAACATTAACAAATACTAAAGACAGAAACTTATGAATTTTATAAGATATGCTATTCCTCACATCGTAACCTCTACCAAATCCTTTCCATTGGCACTTCAATCTATTCTATTTTGTCCATCATTTTAAGAACTTTGATTAAATTCCACGACATCTTTCAGCCACCAGTCCATCTTTCCTTCCCCTTCACAAACTTTCCAAAAATAGGTGTTTAAACTTGCTTCCTATAAGTCTCAACCTTCTTCTGGCTTCCACTAAAACTAAGTAATTGCAAAGTCACTGGTTATTTTCTTACCACTAAATCCAAAGGATACTTTAAATTCTTATACTGACAGAATGTAACAGAGCTGAACATGCCTCCTTTAAATACTTCCATCCTACTGTTGCCATGATTCTCCTATTTTGCTATTAATCTACTTCTAAGTACTGAGTTCTTCTGAATTCAGCCATTTTCTATATTCTTTCCCTAAGCAACCATCCATTCATAAAACTGCTCCTCTTCATCTTAGCTACCTGAAGAAATGGTGTGTCTTCAACCATTTATTTAAACGAAAAACCTCACATTTCTTTTCTCTCCCTCCTTTCCCATAATCCTTAATGGTCAGGTCCTGTCCAATATTTTAGATCTCTCAAGTCCATCAACTTTTCCCCCTCTCTGCCAACACCAATCTACTTTAAGTCGGTATCTTCTTTCCTGGATGACTTGGACAGGCTTCCTAACCAGTCTTCTTCAATTCCCCATTGGAATGCTTCCCCTCCAGAGTAAACTTTTAAAACTTCAAGTATAAGAAATCTCATTCCTCCACTTAAAAACCAAATGTGAACTCATTACTTAGGATAAAGTCCAATACAATTAGGTCTAAGACACTAAGTGATCTGGCCCTTGCTTATCTTCCTTCACTTTAAATTTATCCTTAGCAACTTTCTATCATTTCCCCAAAAGCTATTCTTATCAGAGCTTTTTACACGTTTTTCCCTTAGCCCGAGTTTTCACTGCCTTCTCTCCCCTAATTTTTATTTATTTATTTGAGATGAAGTCTTGCTGTGTCACCCATGCTGGAGTGCAGGGGCATGATCTCGGCTCACTGCAACCTCCGTCTCCTGGGTTCAAGCAATTCTCCTACCTCAGCCTCCCGAGTAGCTGGGATTACAGGCACCTGCCAACAGGTCCAGCTCATTTCTGCATTTTTAGTAGATACGGGGTTTCACCACGTTGGTCAGGCTGGTTTTGAACTCCCGACCTTGGGCGATCTGCCTGCCTCAGCCTCCCCAAGTGCTGGGATTACAGGCATGAGGCACTGTGCCTAATTATTACTTTTATAGGTAAGTCTTTATTGCTGTCCCTCACCAGAGTATATAGGATCATATTCTCACCCTATATATCCTTAGAATACCCTTATTCCTTTATAGAACTTAGTAAAAAATAAACATATTTTATTCAAAGTGCTGTGGGAAAATCATGAGTTTTCCTCCCTTTGAAATTACTTGAAAAACAAAAAAACAAAAAAACAAAAAAAACAAAAACCAATCTATCTGCTTGGTGGGGAATATTCTGAAAGCAAGCCAGTAGGGAGGCTGTTAGAGCAATTTAGGCAAAGTATGATGGTGATTTGGATTAGTTATGATGACAAGAAAGGTTCCTTCCTACTTAGAAGATAGAAATGATGGCTGGGTGTGGTGGCTCATGTCTGTAATCCCAGCATTTTGGGAGGCCAAGGCGGGTGGATCACAAGGTCAGGAGATCAAGACCATCCTGGCCAAAGTGGTGAAACCCCATCTGTACTAAAAAATACAAAAATTAGCTGGGTGTGGTGGTGTGCACCTGTAGTCCCAGCTATACAGGAGGCTGAGGCAGAAGAATCGCTTGAACTCGGGAGGCAGAGGTTGCAGTGGGTCAAGATCATGCCACTGCACTCCAGACTGGTGACAGAGCAAGACTCTGTCTAAAAAAAAAAATAATAATAATAAAATAAAAAAATCAGAAGGTAAAAATGACAATTGTGACTAAACAAAGAGAAAGAACATGAATTAGTACGATGACATCATCTAAAATCCTAGCTTCAGAAAACCAGGTAGTGACTTCCCTTATCAAGATAAGAAATACCGGGAGAGGAACAGATTGAAAGTAGGGTGAAGGACATAATGGTTTGGACATGATATACTTAACTATGAAATAGGCAGTTGAACATACAAGCAGAGAATTATGAAAACTCTGGTCTTCAGAGGTATAAATACGGGTAGGATAGATACATTGATGATACTGAACTCCACAGAATAATGCAAAGAGAGTGTAGAGAGAAATAGTGACCCAGAGGTCAGGTACTCGAAGTGGAGCTAGGGATGGAATCAGAAATGGAGCATCCAGAATAGGTAAGGAGAAAACCAACAGAATATTTCAAGGAGTCATCAACCTTTCTGCATGCTCCTGAGGCAGTGAGTGGGGGCAGAAAAACAAACAATACATACAGCAGCATGGAAGACAGTGGTGATCCTGACAAGAAAAAATTGTAGGAGAGTTGTGGGAACACAGAAAGTGGCAGTTAAGTGAGAAGTGAGGAAATGGAGCATATATGAGCAGACAAGTCACACTGGCTGTAACTGGGACCAAATAGGGTTATAGCTGGATGAAATAAACTGTCTCCCGCCTATGTTTTCAAGAATAGTAGTTACTAGAGTCTATTCATAAACTGTTGGAAAGGACCAAGTAAAAGAAATACTGATCAAACAAGAGAGCAACAGAAAGTTCTTAAGGAGATGGGCGGGGGGGTGGGGTGGGGGGGCAGGGGGTGGAATCCAGAAGAGGAAACTGGTTTTTGCTAAGTAGAAGAGTGCAAATACAAGCAGGTTTATTGATTTGGTGGTGAAAAGTTGAAAAAGTTCATGTCATTTTTCTTTTTCCTCAGCAAAATGTAGTTAAATGATCACAAAATGAGGGCTGTATGTCATTTAAGCTTGTGGAAGCAAGTTACCAGAAAACTACAGAAAAACTGCCAGGTAGTGCTGAGTCTACTTAAGTTTTGAGATTACCAACCTATCTCCCGGAATAATTTTCTTCCATTCCACTGCTCAAGAGTAGACAGAATGTTTGGGATTCTTCCAGATCATGACAGAGGGAGAGGTGTATGGTCTGAGGATATTTGCAAAGGAGTGCTTGTAACAATGGGATCTAGTTTCTAAGCTGAACAAGTTGAGGACAGGAGTGAGCTGATGAATAGTCAGCAAGTGGTAGTAAAAGGTAGAAGTATTTTTTTAGCGGAGATATCTTGAGCAGGTGAGCTACAAGTTTGTGGCTAGAAAAATTAATTGAATTCAAGATTTGGAAGTGATATGGGGTTTGATTGTTGCAAAGTCATTGAAGAACACAGGTATTATTTTCTTCATTGACTGGTAGTGTTGAAGATATAAAGTATTTTTAAAAAATCTATTGTAAAGAATGGGCATGTGAAACTTTATGATCCGGGTGTCCCTCCGATGAGGTGACATTTAAGCTGTGAACTGATGTTTATGAAGTCAGCCATAGAATTAAGAGGAATAAGCATTCCAGATAGGCTTTGAAGTGAGGAAGGAAGGTTACTGTGTTCAATGAAATGAGAAGAGTGGGAAATGGGAAGTAGGATAAGAATGTTTAGAGGCAGGGGCTTCTGGTAAGTATGACAACTGGATTTTAATCAACGTTTAATCACAATTACTTGAAATTCAATGAATATTACTTGAATACCCGTTTAATCACAATTACTTGAAACTCAATGAATATTACTTGAACACCGGGAAATATTCAAAACATTAACAACCAAAACAGCAAAGGAATCAACCGATTGGGACATATAAATTAACAATCAGAAAAATCACCATTTGCAAACAGCTGATATAATTGAATTGGTGTAGACATGTTGGTTATCAGTTCTGGTTGAATAAACGCTGTTTAAGATCAGCATTTCTCAAAGTGTGTTCTTTAGAATGCCAGTTCAGTGGGATATAACTAAGTATTAACATTAAAAGAAGAAAAATGCTCTCACAGTCAATTAAGTCTGACTTTTTTAACTTTTTACATATTTACAGAACTTGTGTCTTTAATATGCAAACATGCATTAAATTCTTTAAGAGAGGCCAGGTGTGGTGGCTCATGCTTGTGATATCCACACTTTGGGAGGTGGAGGCAGGTGGATCACTTGAGATCAGGAGTTCAAGTCCAGCCTGGCCAACATGGTGAAACCGTCTCCAGTAAAAATACAAAAATTGGCCGGGTATGGTGGTGTGCACCCACTTGGGTGTGAGGTAGGAGAATCACTTGAACCTGGGAGGTGGAAGTTGCATTGAGCCGAGATTGTGCCAAAACTACAAAATTAGCTGGGTGTGGTGGCATGTATCTGTAGTCCCAGCTACTGGGGAGGCTGAGGCAGGAGAATCAATTGAACCAGGGAGGCAGAGGTTGCAGTGAGCCGAGATCACGCCACACTGCACCAAGCCTGGGCAACACAGCACGACTCTGTCTCCAAAAAAAGAAAAGAGACAGAGAGAGAGAGAGAAAACTACAGAACACAATTTAGAAAACTTCATCACAGCAATACTCTCACTATAATAAACATGCTGAAACAGGCTGCCTTAGCCATTACTTATTAGTATTTCTCTTATCCATTAGTCTCTTTCCCAACTTCACTGGCCTTTCTTCTGTCTCCCATCATTTTTTTCCTGGACTATTTTAGGTTCCCCTAAGTAATCTCCAAGTTACTCAATTTATCCACTATACCATGACAATTATCTAAAATTGATACTGATTAAATTGTTCAATCTGCATGCATCCAATAACAATTTTCAAAAACGAAAATAAAGACTTCATACAGCACACAAGAACATTCCTGATCCCGCCACCCATCTGCCTCCTCAGCTTCACCTTCTTCAACTTCCTATCTTAACAAGTGGCCCACTGGCAATACTGCAATTATGCTTTACCTCCAAGCCTGAAATTCTCTTGTCCCCCTGAACCAATGAGCATTCACTCATCTTTCAAAACTCATATTTTTTACAAAGACTTTCACACCTACCTACCTCCTTTTCCAGAAAAATAGGGCATTCTTTCTGATGTCCCTGGGTATTGTATTATTGTCCTTTCATCTTATTATCTATAGCCACTGTGACTGCTTGATAAAAATTTGCCTTAAAAATCTGTCTAGCCCTTTAAAATAACATATGTATGTTAAATTTAACACTGTTGAAAATTTCAAAAACCGTTACATTTCACTTAAGACGATGTATTTTGAATAACACAATTCTGACCTGTAATACGCAAACTTTGGGGGTTCAGAAGAGGAAAAACTCCTACTTTTTAATGACAAAACTTTAGCAAATTTAGGCTGCAGAAGATATCTCAAGACAATAGGTGGGGAAAGTATACCATGAAAAAAATATATTTTATGATTCTTTTTTAATACTTAGACATTACATTCCATATCAAAATTTACCAACATGCTGTTCTTTAAATTCATTTTTTTTTTAACCATAATTTGATTTTTCTGTTTCATGCTTAAAAAGCCCACTCTCTCATAACTACCTTTAGCATACATTACCTGGAATATAAAAATTTCATTAAATGTTGGCAAACTCTTCCCTATGACATGTAGAACAATTACAGAAATGTCTAAATTTTTTTAAGCTAATGAGCAAAAGAAAAGCCCCAATACACTGGCATTTTCACTTAACAGCGGCTCATAGTTACAATGATCAGAAATAAACCTACTTGCTACTGTGCTATATGAGTAGTTTTGCCAAGTGCCCACCTTTAATTTAAGAGCTAGGTCAACTTCTAAGAAAACTGTATGGAAACATTCAGTTGTTAACAAAAATTTAATATTAAAATTACTCAGTTATTTAAATTATTGTTAATTTAGGAAAAAGAAAACCCATGTATTAATCACCCATAAAATAACTTTTATTTTAATAAATAACAGTGGGCTTACCAAAGGGCAGGGATTTTAACGTGTCAAGTTTTATGCTTATTGGTAGTAAGTCTTAAAGAGGTGAAATGAACTAGTCAATAAAACCCAAAAGGCCCTAAAAATAAAATTATACTTTAATAATAAAAATTAAAAAGAAATTTCCAAAAGAAAATAGTTCACTCCTTGACCATGCTTATTTATTCAGAATACCAGCGATTTCAGTAAGTGCTTCATTTTTCCTGCAAATCTGATGTTGCACAGGGAATGTACACATTTTCATACCATCACAATATCATCAATATCTCAGGCCAATAATATTGTGAATGCAACTGTTTTATAACAAACACAAAATAAAAAAACCAATGTTACTATTTATGGCAAACAGAAACAAAAGTAAATATTGCAAGGATGTTTTCTTTTGTTTCTAGTACTGATTTTAGTTGGACTTTAAATGAAGGTCATCAACTCTCCTGGAATAACCTCTACCTCTGGCTGTGAATCCACAGTATAAATATGGTGAATAAAGCTAAACTGTAAGAGCTAACTATATACTGAATAACCAAAATAATTGTAACTAATACTGCTCTTGAAGACCAATCTAATGAAAAAAGTATCATTAGATATGGTGAGAAATACAGACAAATCTGTACAATCTAACATCTATAAACAGTAAAATCAAAACATCCAACTTCCTTATAGAAAGTGTTTTATCTATGTAATTATAAATGTTAAGGACTCTTGTATTTCATAAACACAAGATGGGCTCACTTTGATGATATCAATTTTAAGATTTATAAAAATGTTTAAAAAAATCTTTCCACAAAACTTTATACAGTTTAAAGCTATACACCAATCTATAAATCTCAGAAAATGGAAAACAAAACAAAAAATCTTTATAAGATCACATGTATAAAACAAGAAATGAAATGTGATTTTATTTAAGGCAATACTGGGCTACTTCACAAATCACCACCTCAAATATTTACACTGCTCCACACTACTAGTTTTCTATCACATTCACAAAGGATTTTTTTTTTTAATACCAAATGTTTAAAATCTTCAATGTAGTAAATTCTTTATTCACATTTCCATTATATTTCATGGACTCATAGTAACTATATCCAATTAGAAGCAATGAGGAAAAAAAACCAAAACAAAACCAAAACTGTAGCTATAGGAAACTGCTAAAGAATCTGCTTTAATTTCACATGAATACCACCCCAAAATCCTGGATGGCAAATTTACAAAGCAGAGCAAAGTGTTGATATAATGTGCCTATTTTGTGAAAAGTAATCTTGATATCATCTTGTAAATAAATGTTTCATGTAAAAATCAATGAACTATGGCAGAGTTTCTGGTTTTAGTTCAAAAAGTTCTTAATTTAAAACAATAAAAGAACAATTTAAAAAACTTGATCGCTTAGTTAAAAATTAAAATTCCAAATATAAATGTGTCATTTAATAGTTTAGACTTACAGACTGCTGGTGGCAGCACATGATTTACAATAATAAATATATACAAAAAAGGTATCTACAAATAAAGAGTACTGTTATACATGAGCAGTGACCTGGTGAAACATACCAATCACACAGATAATTGTTTAGTTCATGAAAAGGGCAATTGGGTGATAGAAATTTGAGGTTTAGCTATTTACAATAACTGAAGTACTGATTCTGTTCCTCAAGTCCCATAGGGATAAAAAAAAAAGTTTTACATGACAATGTCATGTTTTTTTTTTTTTTTTTTTTTTTGGCCAGGTTAATTCATGACAACAAAAAATATAATGAAAGTTCCACAATTCTAGCATGCTTGATGGCTTCCTATTTAAAATAAAATGGTAAATGATGTATTTATACTACATTAATTATCAGTACTGACCTCTGCCTGTGGCTTTACCTATACTGATATCTTTCACAACAGACATATCTGGATCATTTGAATGTACTTCAAGTTTTTTCAGACTGACGGTAGGTTTCATTTCCTGAAGCTGCTTTAAGACAAGCTCAGTGCAATCTTTAAGATTCTTGTCTAAAACAATTTTTACATTATCACTGCACTGAAGCTGTGATGGATTGGCAAACTGTACAAACGTTTCGCTTTCTTTACAAGGACATACATGATTTCCAATAGTCACAGCAGTCTTATCAATATTTTTTCTTGAATTTGAATGGGATCCTTTTTTGTTTCCAGTATTTGGATGGTCTTTGTCAATATTTTTCTTCTGCTTCACTGCAGACTCCTCAAGAAACTTCAGAAATGATACTTCAAATCCCATTGGCTTAAAAGAGCTCCAGTCAAAAGATGCAGGATGCTCCTCAGTGGTTTGAATGGCAACAGCAGTTTCTTCTTCTTTACGCACGCTACTTAACTCAGCTGCCGATGCTGGTTCAGCTTTTTCAACTTTCCTTTTTTTATTTTGTGAGACATTTTTTTCTTTATTAACTCTCTTCAAATTACTTGCTTTCTGTCTTTCTGACTGGCAGGGGTTATCTTCCTGAAAATCGTTACTCACATTTGAAGAAGTAATAGCCTGGGTCTCTACACTTGTGCTATCTTCATTTATTAATTTTGTAATAAACAATTCTGTTAGTTCATCCATTTCATCTTTTTCATTTTTTTCAACTTCCTTTTGTGAAACTGTAGCTGTTGTTCCTGAATTATCATTGCTCTCTGATACACACGTATCAGAATCTTTCACGTCATTCTTAGCACCTTCTTGCTCAGACGTTTCCTTTACTTGTGAGTTGCAACACCGTTTGAATACAATAAGAAGATTTCGGTGTTGTGATGTAAATGCCTTAGATAATTTATGGCACTTATAATGTCTAATTATATTGCTTTCACTTGTAACAACCGAAGTACATCCCTTTATCATACATGGATACTGGGTTACAAATCTGCTTGTACACTCAGACAGGGCATCATTTCTAGCCTTTATAGAATATACATGCTTCCCACGTTTCAGAGAATAAGGCTTATTTTCTTCAATCTGCACAATCTTTGCATTCTTGTTTTCTAAATTATTTTTTTTCTTTCGTTTGGTCTTGGGCATTTTTATTCCTTCCTTTCCACATCTGCTGTGTTTCGTCCCCCGATGTTTAGACTTTGATTTTTCCTGGTTTGCCTTGCTTGACATATTTTCCTGGCCAGGTGTTAATCTTCTTGGGCGAATCAAATGAGCCTTATGTTTGTCATTATGCTTATTAAAAATGTGTCGGAGGAGATTTGACCGGGTTGCATATATACGGTCACAGCCTTCACAATCACATTTGTATACACCATCTTCTTCGGTTTTACTTGCCCTTAGTCCAATTCCATGGTCTGCCTCTAGATGAACAACATAGTTCAAATATGTAGTAAATGAAGATTTACACTCTAACTGGTCACACGGAAATTTCCCAACATCCACTGAAGCAGTCATACTTTCAATTTCTTCAGGAGTCATTTCATGAAGTTTCATGTAGTGTTGTATTAGGCCAGTAATTGCTTGGAAAATTCGGGAACAGTCACTTACCTGACATCGAAATTCTTTCAAAGTTTGTTTAGTTTCAGTTTCTTCACTTTCTTTACCAGCTTCACTTTCCTCTTCGACCTCTGCTGAAAATGCAGGTAGATCTGATTTGTGTACAGCCTGGTAATGGAGAATCAAGTTTTGCTGTATCGTAAAGGCAGCAAAGCATCCCTGGTGAACACATCGATAAGGTCTGTAAGGACTGTATCTTGTTGGAAACTCAAGGGATTGGGAAACTGGCTTCTTTCGTTTTTTCTCCTCCTTTTCTTTTTTATGCCTCCTAATTTTCCGTCCTTTGGTTTGTATGTTTGTGAGTGCATTTGTATTACATTGTTCTGAAGTAACTGTAATCACCTGTAAAGAACTTTCTGTTTTGTCAGGGCTTTTTTTTTCTACAAGTTGTTTTTCTGGGATCACTGCTACATTACTGTGGGTAGTTTGGGTCTCTGCTCTCAATTCTAAAGCAGGCTGAGATTCCTTTTTATTTTCCTCTGTCATAGCTAGCTGTTTTTTCACTTGTGTACTTCGTGGGGCCGACAAATTTTCACTCTGAGATTTTCTTCCATAAGGCCTTTTAATTTTTAACTTTACCATTTCTTCAGTTGTAAAATGATGCACCAATTGACAGTGTGCCCGGAGGTTAGAATTTCTTGTAAATGTTTTTGTACATGTAGGTACTACACATTTAAAGGGAGCAAATTTCAATTGATTCTTCTTAATTTCAAGAATCATTTCTGGAGTGTACTGATGAATTTTACCATAGTGCTTAAATAGTGCATCCTTTGTCATAGCACTGTAGTTACAGCCTTGGTTTTGACACACAAAGGGTTTATTAACTTTGTCATTAAATTGAATGTTTATCATTTCAGAAACTGGCTGAACAACTGTGACATCTGCAGTTGATTTAACAGGCATGGGAGTCAGTGTCACTGATGTATTTATCAGTACACACTGGGATGCCGGAGGGGACAGGTCATTTTCTAATTTTAGTTTCTGTAAGCCTTCTAAAATTTCCTGTATTTGATCCTCCTTATGTGATACGTCAGACTGAGGAATGTTACTTTTTGTTGGTATGACGCTTATAAAGGAGGAAAACTGAGAAGAATCAGGTAATTTGTTATTTTGCACAGTGTTTACTGAAGGAAGCTGAATGTTATAATTTATTTGAGCATTTTGTGATGTTTCACCAGCACCCTGAGATCCACTTTTTACCTCAAGTATTTGAGAATTCATAGCAGTTTTAATAATTTCAAGAGTCTTCTCAAAGTTTTGTATAACATTGTCTTCAGAAATCTGCAAATCAGAATTTATTGAAGTTGTGCATGAATTCAAAGCCATCATTTGGGAATCACCATTTTCAGTTTTTAATGTTAAAGGGGCTAACACTGTATGGGACTCAATACTGGTTTTAAAATTCTCTTTTACATCAGTCATAAATAACTGATTGTTAACATTATTTAACTTCTGTGTTAGATTTTCCACCAAACTCTGAGGTTCACAACTTGGAATTACATTTGAGTGAAGGTTAGTAGTTGGGATTTCAACACTCTTTGCTATGAGTCCGATTGTTGTTAAGTCACTTGTTACCAAGTTTTGGGAAGAATTAGGTGCAATTAGTGGAGGAGCAACTTTCTTTCTTCTCTTAGAAGCACTGTTTCCCTTTTTATTTAAATGACTGGATCTTGTGTTCTGAGGACCACTTATAACAGAAACACGAGAACTGTTACTGGTAAAATTTTGTGATGGCCCACCAGAATTAGGAAATGAACTAGAGCACAAACCATTTTCAACAGTCTTCAGTAGTAAGTCATTCGTTGGAAAAACAGGCAAGCTGCTACATTCCTCAATGGAGGAAGTTTTGGAGTTTGATGTCCTATTCTGGTTGGTCAGCAAAGTGTTTGGATGGCATACAGTCTGCAACAGGGGTGGCACAGTTGGATTTGGCATCACTGTTGCATTTACTTGTGGTGTATCAGAGACACAACCTGTTGAAACATGAGAAAGCATCTCGGCACCCTCAAATGTACTGGGAATGCCAGCAGTTTCCAAAGCCTGTTTAATAATTTCACTACCTTCTTGACTGACACTGGTATTAAAGTTAGTCATGCCAGGTCGAGGAAATGTATTTGGTAAAAATGTTGGCGAGCGATTTTCAGCAGCAAGCAGCTGTAGAAATGATGGATCTTTAAAGCATGCTTCTGGATTGAAGGTAGATTGTTGTGGCTGCTGCAAATTTACTGCATTTGTGGAGAGAATCATGCTGGCAAGAAGAGAAGGCTGTCCATTACTCTGTAGAAGTTCTTGAGCAATTTCGGCTCCATCCAGTGGTTTACAGTAAGATCGCTTGGATAAGTGCCCACCCAGTGATCTGGGATTAGTAAAAGCCCTGTAACATCTGCTACAGATAAATTTCCCATCTCTGATAATTGCAGGCCATTTAGCCCTTTTGTTGTGCTTAGGTTTTCTTTCCTTCCCATTTGGGCCCCGCCCACGGTCTTTTTTAACTTTTTCAGGTGCAGACTGTTGGTCATTGGTGCTACTGAAGTTATCTGCAACATTCACTTGTGAAGGAAAAACTGCATTTTCACCATTACCCCCCTTTAGAAAGGAGGAATTAGTGTTTCCTTCCATCTGTGAGGAATAATGATTTGTATTATTTTCCAGTTGGGAAAAAACAGAATTAGTCCCACTATCTGCTGGTGAAGGGAAGAGAGACATTGAACTACTTTCTGCAGGTAAAGGAAGGAAAGGATCTGAGCCACTGTCAATATTCAAAGGCAGAACTGTTTTGGTTAGATCTTCCATTTGTGCTGGCAAGGCAGTATTAGGTAAATTTTCCATTTGGGAACATAACATACCACCTTGTTCATTTTTATCCTGAGAAGTTATATTTGGATTTATGACACTTTCCATTGAGGACAACAATGGAGTTGACACACTTGCTAAATGAGCTGGAAAAATGGGAGGCGAGACATGCTGCAACTGGGCCGAACAAGTAGGATTCCCATTGGCTTTGGTCTGTGATGTAAAAAATGCATTATTTGAGCTGTTCACCGGTGATGGCAAAAAATAAACAAACTTTCCATTATTTGGTGTATTTAAGTTGTTAGCTTTCTGACCTTTTTTATTTTTGCGCTGCATTTTAAATGCAGCATATTGGTCAGGGTGTGCTGTCTTCATGTGTTTCCCAATACTCTGTGAAGAGTTATAGGTTCGAGTACATCCCTCGACCTGGCAGCTGAATTTCTGAACTGGAGCTTTTGGAGGCACTGATGGGGTTCCTAATGAATTACTTAGATTGGGCTGTGGCGGAACAAATGCAATACTTTCTAATGTCTTAAGAGGTAAATTATAAAGATTGGATGATGTTTTAACATTATCTCCACATTCAAATTTGGAAGTTGGTAAATTGTTTTGAAATCCTGCCTGATTTTGCACAGAAAAGGTCATCAAGTTGTTCACTTGTCTTTCTAAGTTTTGTGGGGTAAGGTCACCTATTTTGAGAGTTTCTGAATTTACTAAAGAATTCTGAGTAACCTGGGCTTCATTAAAGCAATCTTGTTCTTTTCTCTCCTGGAAACCTGGATGACATAAATCATTACAAGTATCTTCAACTGGTGTATGTAAGTCTGTGACCAGAGATTCACCATTGCCTTCCACAGTTGAGTTTTCTTGCTTTCCAAAGTTATCCTCAATCCCCTGATTGAGAGACACCTTAATGGACACAGCTACTTCACTGGATTGAAGCAGAGGAGTAGTAGCAGAGTTTTCCAAACCATTTGACAACGGTCCATTAACTTGCCTGAGCTCAGAGGCAGAAATCTGGTCTTGTTTGGTCACAGCTGATTCTGCTTTGCTTTTATCCCAAGCATCACTTCTATCTGCTAGTAAGCTGTTTTCAATGTTATTTTCTGAAGGAAGCACAGATCTTTCTTTCTCAGTATTCTCTGCTGTGTTCTGATTCACTTCAGAAGGCTGAATGGAATCTCCAGATGAATTAAGTTGGGCTTCAGGAGGCAGCACTTTTTCAGGAGGAGTACTGTGATCATCCAGATGCTTTTCCAGCTCACCCTGAGAACGATAAACTTTGCCACAACCTGTGAACTTGCAAGTGTACGTATTATAATGTTGTGCTTCATGATCATACAGTAAATAAGCTTCTGAAAAAATTCTTCCACATTTAGGAAACATACATTTTGCTCTAAAGACTTGATGCTCCTTTCGGTGGGTTAAAAGCTCGGCATAACTATTAAAACCAGCTTTACATTTCATCTGTATACAGATATATGGTTTACTGCCACAGTGCATCTGTAAGTGATCATTGAGATGAGTAACACTCACAAAATGCCGCCTACAGTACTGGCAAATAACTTTTTTGCTCTGCATTTCAAGAAAGCGCTTAGCATCTTCATTATCTTTATGCCCCTTTACATGAGCAATTAAATTTTTAAAGTACTTAAAGCCCTTTTTACAAAAAGTTACAGGGCAATTAAATTCATTAACAGGTACTGGTTTCTGGACTGGAATCACTTCTGGCTCATAGGATTTATCTTTGTCATCATTCTCATCGTCTGAACCATCATTGTCATTAAACACTATAAAATCTGTTGAATAGAGACTATTCTTTTTTATAGGTCGCTGCTCCTGTTTAGCCACAGTATTAGTCTTCTGATTTTCATTGGCAGTTGTGATCTTTGGAGGCCTTCCCAATCTTCTTAATGGTTTCATAGCTGCTAGTCTCTCTTTACTAGATTGTTTAACATGCAGTGTGACATGAGGGACAAAAGTTTCTTTAGAATTAAAGTTCTTTGCACATATGGGGCAACTATAAATTCCATCTTTGTAATGTTTCTGAGCATGTCGTACTATTCTGTGACCAAGGAATTCTTTGTCACACAACACACAATACTGCATGTAGGCTTGCCAATTCCTAAACCTAGCAGATATAAATCCCCTCTCTCTTAACTGTTTTATCTCTCTCTTCTTCTGCTTTTCATCACCAATGTCTTTAAGAAGGCCAGAATTAGCACCAACTCCACCAGAAAGTCCATTCATAGAAGTTTCTTTACTCTCTTCTTGGTAGTCTACTTTTTCATATACTTCACTGTCATTCAGTTCATCTATTGAAGACACAATGGATGCTTCTTCCCCCATTAATGCAAGGCATTGCCGTTTCAAGGTTTTCCAATCCCAGAATTCTGGATCAAAGGGCCACTGAGTTTTCAATACAAGTAACAGCTCACAGCGTAGAGAATTTGGTATTGGAAGATTCTCTTCATCATATTTCTGGTCTGGCTGATTATACAACATTTCCACAGCATAATACGCATCTACTGTAGGCTCAATAAGAAATTCACTCAGTTGACAAGCACGTTTTACTTCCAGATCATCAGGCAACAAACATGAAATGGTCTTGCAAATAGATATTTTCACTTCAGTATTTTCTGTAGACTCCAAGCGAAGAGCTTTTACACACAGTTCTATACAGGTAGCAAGTCCAGCCCCTTCAGTCTGTGAAAAAGCAAATAGGAAATGTTAATTTAAGCTACACTAATCAACACTAATTTATTTCAGAATTTAGTTAAGATTGAGATTTTTCTCAAATCTTGCAATAGCAGCTTATGAAAGGATTACCCTTCTAAAGCACTGCAGCTTAGTCTGTTATGTGTGTATGTAAAATGAACTGCATAGAATGGCAGAAAACGCATAAGTATTAGAAGCTGAGACCTGGGTATGAAATTATTTAATGGCTAGGCAAACTTGGAAGTTAATTTAACTTTTTTGACCTTTCATATCCCACTTATAAAACAGAGGTCAAAACAGCACTTAAACTTCATTAAATTGCTGTATTAAAGGAGATTAAGTATGTGTTATAGTTTAGTATAATGTCTGGCACATAGTAAATGATCAATAAATGTCATCCTTACTGTAACTCTTCCTGTTTGCATAAGCAATCTTTCTGAAACAAAACCCTCCTAATCTAATTATGAAACTGAGAACATCCCCATATTTCCAAACTTATCAGTACTGAAATAGTTTGCTTCTATAAAATAAGGTACTAATCCCTAATAGTGGAGATTCTAGTGCTATCATAAAAGCGAATGTCAAATTACCTACCTCATAGCGGGACCAGCTTAAGAATTAGAAGTAGGGGTAGACATAGCCCAACATACTTTTTCTTTTGAATTAGCATCTTAAACTATTATTATTAGATAGCAATAACAAAGGTAAGAGTCATTTGAAAGACACATAGGGTAAAGAGATAAAAATAGGTTTTAAAGACAAGAAGGGAACAAAGATAAATGAGAAATAAGATAGCCACAGGATGTGGCCACATTCATTGGAATAAAATATGTATGATACAGGATCAAAAGGCAACAAAGAAAATAGGTAGAGAGAACTGATAGGGCCTGTATTATCATAAGTTAAGAAGTAAATATTACACCAAAACAAGCTTAAACTTGTACGGCAAACGTATTTTTACTTAAAAGGAAAAGGAGCCTCGGATACTGAATTGGCCTTGATTTTAGAAACAGCAAGAGCACAATGACCAAAAAGAAAATGAATAGAAAGAATAGCATGATGAGACCTATTTTTAAAATGATAGGCTAGGCTGGGGGCGGTGGCACATGCTTATAATCCAAACACTTTGGAAGGCTTTGAGGCAGGAGGATCACTTGAGCTCAGGAGTTCGAGACCAGCCTGGGCAACACAGGGAGACCCCATCTCTACAAAAAGTACAAAAATTAGCCAGGTGTGGTGGTATGCAGCTGTAGTCTCAGCTACCTGTGCGGGTGAGAAAGGAGGATCACTTGAACCTGGAAGGCTGAGGCTGCAGGGAGCAGAGATCACACCACTGCAATCCAGCCTGGGTGACAAAGTGAGACCCTGTCTCCAAAAAAACAAAAAGGCTGGGCATGGTGGCTCATGGCTTATGCCTGTAATCCCAGTGCTTTGGGAAGGCAAGGTGGGAAGGACTGATTGAGGCCAAGAGTTTGAGATCAGCCTGGGCAATACAGAAAGACCCCATCTCTACCAAAACAAACAAACAAAAAATTAGCTGGGCATGGTAGCATGTGCCTGTAATCCTAGTTACTCAGAAGGCTGAGGCAGGAGGATTGCTTGAAATTGGGAATTTGAGGCTGCAGTAAGCTAGGATTGCACACTGCACTTCAGCCTGGGCAACAGAGCAAGACCCTGTCTCTTAAAAAGAATAATAATTTTAAACAAATGACAGGGAAGATGAAAACTGGGAACGAAGTGGGACCATATGGGTGTCTCTAGATTTCATATAAACTTGTATATATTATACTATTCCTAGATAGATCTGTGCCTTAAAACTTGTACAGTAAAACATCTGCATCTCTGTTACATGCCTTATGGGGCTGCTAAGGGTGAACAATCAGGTCACTCCTCTATTACGATATGCAAGAAAGAAAAAAATTACCGGTGGTCTGTGAAGCTGCATTCTACACACGGAAAGGCACAAATAAGTCTGGGAGGACTTAATGGCCAAGTAAACCATAAAGATGATTAAAAGTAATACTGAAGGCACATATAATAATGTCAGAAGAACTGGTACAAGTTCTTACTGGTGAAAGTTCTGAGAAGGGGTGTGATTCTTCAGAAATTCAGGAAATGATGGAGAAATAAATGAATTTAAAAAAGGATTCAGAGAGGCCCGGCATTGTGGCTCATGCCTGTAATCCCTGCACTTTGGGAGGCTGAGGCAGGTGAATCACCTGATGTCAGAAGTTCGAGACCAGCCTGGCCAACATGATGAAACCCAGTCTCTACTAAAAATACAAAAAATTAGCTGGGTGTGGTGGCGGGCACCTGTAATCCCAGCTACTGAGGAGGCTAAGGCAGGAGAATCACTTGAACACAGAAGGTGGAGGCTGCTGTGAGCTGAGACTGCGCCACTGCACTCCAGCCTGGGCAACAATAGCGAAACTCTTGTCTCAAAAAAAAAAAAAAAAGATTCAGAGAATGAAGGATTTCTGGATGAAGGGTATCTGTCTTGCAGAAGATAACTATCTGTATTATATGAATGTTGAGCCTCTTCTCCAGGAATGGCAAAAGCTGATAAGAATTCTACTTATTGGCCGGGTGCAGTGGCTCACGTCTGTAATCCCAGCACTTTGGGAGGCCGAGACGGGCGGATCATGAGGTCAGGAGATCGAGACCATCCTGGCTAACACAGTGAAACCCGGTGACTACTAAAAATACAAAAAAATTAGCCGGGCATAGTGGTGGGCGCCTGTAGTCCCAGCTACTCAGGAGGCTGAGGCAGGAGAATGGCGTGAACCCAGGAGGCGGAGCTTGCAGTGAGCCGAGATTGCGCCACTGCACTCCAGCCTGGGCGACAGAGCAAGACTCCATCTCAAAACAAAAACAAAAACAAAAACAACAAAAAAGAATTCTACTTATTGCTCACAAGACACACCTAAACCATTTAAAAGGGGAATTCCACTGACATTCTATTCTAATCCAGTCTGCGACTAAATTCGAAGGGTCATTTCGATTCATTAACGGTGAGGCGCCTCAATAAATTTGCTTTAAAAACATTTTCATGTTGTAATTAAACCTGAAACCTTTACATAATGTCAAAGAAACAAAATAAACTATATTTTACAATTTTTTTTCTTCTGACTTTTCATGTGTGTACTTGAAAATAAGTGAACAGGCAACATTCAAATCATAAACTGGCTATATAGCAGGTAAGTTTTAAAAGTTGAATTTGAATTCACAATAATTTTCTATAAAGACAATGTAATTAAGTGATTTGCCCAGAAAAATCTACTTAATTCATAAGTTAACATAAATACTAATAGCACAAGCTTAAATTTATGAGTCACAAGAACAGAAAGCTAAGTGACATGAATTCAGAGGAGGAACAGACACTCAACTCCTTTCCAGGAAAAGAACAGCACCAGACAAGTTCTGGAAAACAGAAAGGTTTGTCTTTTGTACCTTCTTCCCATTGCCTTTTCTGTTCCTTTCCTCTGGCTGCCTAGTATCCTTGACCTAAAGCTATCCAAGGCTTACATGTTGCTTTTAGTTTCCCACGTAACATCCTATCCAGTCCTTCCCTACCCACTCTTAACATCACGTTTTACCCGGTTTTAAAACTCTTTGAATAATTACCACATATTTCAGAATAAAATACAAACCTTAGTGTGGAATACAAAAAGGACTTCACAGTCTGAGCACTGCCTCATCTGTTCTAGTTTCCTCTTTTATCTTTCCCTCCACTCAAACAACTGAGCTACCTGTAGTTACCCAAATATTCCATTCTCTCATTTGTCTTGATACTACTTTATGTTTTTTTTCTGTGACTAGGAACACTCTCTCCTCCCTCTTTAGTCATTACTAATTGAGTAGTGAAAATAGACAAGTGGGTTATTATGGCCCACTTCTTTTATTCATTCAGAATCTACTTTTATACCAGGAACTGCACTAAGTAATGTACCCTCACCAGATCAAGATTCCACTCTAGTAGAAAGACTCATATAATATTGCTATTGGTTTTGAGTTTCCATCAACAGACTACAAAATCCTTAAAGGCAGGGATGTATTTTTTTAACTCTTAAACCTCAAGGAGTCTAGGGAAGAGTATATTATATGAATAAAAAGATCCCAAGCTATCTGCTCCAATTCCTTTGCAGATCTCAATTAGGATTTAAGATGTTAATTACAGTTGTCCTTCAGAATCTGGGGGCACTGGTTCCAGGATTCCTGTGGATACCAAAATCCACAATGCTCAAGTCCCTTATATAAAATGGCATAGTATTTGCATACAAACTATGGACATCCTCTCACATAATTTAAATCATCTCTGTATTACTTATAATACCTAATAAATGGCTACATATTACTTCATTTGCATAGATTCAACATAGTACGCTTGTGGCAAATTCAGGTTTTGCTTTTTGGAACTCTATAGAATTTTTGTTTCCTTTTCTTTTTTGACACAGGGTCTCACTTTGTCACCCAGGTTGGAGTGCAGTGGAGTGAACCTGGTTCAGTGGCATGATCTTGGCTCGCTGCAATTTCTGCCTCCCAGGCTCACGTGATCCTCCCATCTCAGCCTCCTGAGTAGCTGGGATTACAGGCACACCACTATGTTTGGCTAATTTTTTTTTTTTTGGTAGAGATCGGGTTTCACTGTTTTACCCAGGCTGGCCTCAAACTCCTGGGTTTAAGTCTTCCAAAGTGCTGGGATTACATGTGAGCCATCACACCTGACCCCTAAATATTTTCAATCTGTAGGTGGTTGAATCCACTGATGTGGAACCCATGAATGTGGAGGGCCAACTGTATTTTAAATTAACATATGAGTAGCTGGCTGATAGTCTTCAATTCCTGGAGTTTTTTTTTTTTTTTTTAGGGTTACCAGTTGGCTGGGTGTAGCGGCTCACGCCTGTAATCCTAGCACTTTGGGAGGCTGAGGTGGGCAGATCACCTGAGGTCAGGAGTTCGAGACCAGCCTGGCCAACATGGTAAAACCCGGTCTTTACTAAAAATACAAAAATTAGCTGGGCATGGTGGTGTCCACCTGTAATCCCGGCTACTCAAGAGGCTGAGGCACGAGAATCGCTTGAACCTAGGAGATGGAGGTTGCAGTGAGCCGAGATTGCACCACTGCACTCCAGCCTGGGCAACAGAGGGAGGCTCCATATCAAAAAGAGAAAAAAAGGGGTTACCAGTTAATCCAAATCACTACATCGAGGTTAACCTCTATGTGGAAAATGAAGAGAGTTATTACACCAAAATCTAATCACTATAGCTTAACTTTAAGGTCTCTTCAGTTCTAAAATAATAATAATCTATGATTCTAGTTTTAAGATAAAACCTCTGCTTGATCAGATTTCAGAAAGTAAAAAAACAAAGGGAAAAAAATTTCTTGCAACAAGCAGCAAGGTTTTTGGGCAAAGAGCAATTACCATGGTGCATACTATCCCTGTCAAGAAGGCTGCTGCGAAGGTCACGTGTGGTGGCTCATATCTGTAATCCTACCACTTTGGAAGGCCAAGGCAGGGAGAATTGCTTGAGCCCAGGAGTTGGAGATAAATCTGGGCAATATCGTGAGACCCCATCTCTACAAAAAATAAAAAAATTAGTCAAGTGTGATGGTACACACCTGCAGTCCCAGCTACTTAGGGGGCTAGGTGAGAGCACTGCTCAAGCCTGGGAAGTTGAGGCTGCAGTGAGCTGTGATTTGCAGCACTGCACTCCAGTCTGGATGACAGAGGAAGAGTCTCTCAAAAACCAACCAACCAACAAAAGCAACAACAGAAAAGGCGGCTGCTGCCACTGCCAACTTCCAAAGCTATTCATACTTTTAACTGCTTTTTTATATACTCTAATTCTGAACCCAAATTCTCTGCAATAGTGTTACCCGACAGAACTATTAGTGATAACGGGAATGTTCTATATCTGTGCTGTCCACTAGCACAGTTCTATATCTGGCATAGCCACTAGCAACATGGAGCTACTCAGCAACTAAAATGTGACTACCATAATGGACAGCGCAGCTCTTGTCTAGTATTTTACACCCCATCCTCTGGCCCACCATGGTCTCTTTATGAGTAGGGAGTAACACTGAAGAAGGATGGTCACTTTTACCTAACCTCCTCAATTTGTCTGATTTAGTAGTAATGAAACCTACAGTGATTAAGGTCAATTCCAAGTCAAGATTTATACCCAGTTTGGATTCTAGTTTCAACTTCTTTCTACTCTACTCTGTCGTGCTGTTTTTAAGTTAGTGGCACAATCTATAATTTAAAACTGCATAGTAGTTTCATAAGAAATTTATTATTGGTCCCTTTCAGGTTTTTGTTTGTTTTGTTTTGGAGACAGGGTCTTGCTATGTTGCCCAGGCTGGTCTTGAAATCTGGGGCTCAAGTGATCATGCCCAGCTACTTTCTTTTTTAACTGCAGCACCGCAATATATAAATGAAAAATCAGGACAAGTTAACAAGGGTGACAGAGGAAAAACTGGAAAGCAGGATTCATTCATATTCTTTCCTCCTGAAAATGAAGAGAAATTATTTTTAGGAGAGAAAAATGAAGATACAACTAAGACTTACTGACCAATGACAGATTTTAAAAGGTACTTATAAAAAGGAATAGAAGAGTATCTTTTGGTCCTTCCTTTCAAAAACAATTATACATTCATTTAAAAATACTTCTTAATCATGCTGCATCTCAGTTTTTAGATTCTACACAATGGTAGCACCTTTGGAAGGTGTTTTCTGTGTACATTTAAATGGAAACCAACTGCATTTCTACAAAGGTTACTATAAGAAAATCACTAACTTTACGAAACTGGAATTCTGATTTATTAATATTTAATAGTAATAAATAAATGGAAACACATATGCAACCTCTACTCATCAACTCACTCTTCAGTTGTGTCTAATCTGTATAATCCACCTGTTAAAATTTTCATTTAAATAACTATATATGTTTATTTCCAAACGTTCTTTTGACTCTTTTTACAATGCTTGGTCATTTTGATACTGTCTTTCTCATACTTTAATTCCTTATTTTAAGTGTTTAAATATATACACTTCCCAGATTTTTCCATAATTATATTATTTAAAGTATTAGGCAAGTAATCCTATTATTCCTTTGCTGAAAATCACTCAGGTCAGATAGTTTTGTATCTTTATAAATCTTAATGGTGAACTCATGTTAAGCAGGGCTTTATGAAACACCTGTGTTGACAGTATGTCCCTCCCAAAGCAGTTCGGCATTTCCTTCTGCAGGAATCTTAGGTATTCATCCTCACCTTCTTAAACATTAACTTACTTGGCATAGGGATTTCTGAACTATACAGCTAGGGTAAATGTGGCTCCCAAATCTGTACGAGGGTAGACTTGTAGTTATAACTTCCTAAAGAATTTCTTCCTCTGACCCAGAGTCCAGTTGGACACACCTAAAATTCCCTACCATCCATCTGTGTTAGACAGTATTATTTTTCTAGTCTACCTTTTCAATAAAATTATAGAACTTCACAGTTTCCAGCTTTGTGTAGTGCTCGTGTATGCATGCGTGTGCACGTGTGTGTGTATGTGGTGAGGGGGTGGTTGTTTCAGATCTACCTACCCAAGCAGACAAGTAGAGCTGGCCCAAGATCTTTTTTTTTTTTAAAGACCAAGTCTCACTCTGTCTCCCAGGCTGGAGTGCAGTGGTGCAATCTCGGCTCACTGTAACCTCCGCCTCCTAGGCTCAAGCGATTCTTGTGTCTCAACTTCCAGAGTAGCTGGGACTACAGGCACCTGCCGCCATGCCCAGCTAATTTTCTGTAATTTTAGTAGAGCATGGTTTTGCCATGTTGGCCAGGCTGGTCTTAAACTTCTGGGCTTAAGCGATCCACCCAGCTTGGCCTCCCCAAATGCTGGGATTACAGGCGTGAGCCACCACGTCCGGACTACTTTTTGTTTTTGAGACAGGGTCTTGCTTGTCGCCCAGGCTGGAGTGCAGTGGTGCAATCTCGGCTCACTGCAACCTCTGTCTCTCAGGCTCAAGCCATCCTCCCACCTCAGCAGGGACTACAGGCAGGCGCCACTTACTTTAGTAGAGATGGGGTTTCATCATGTTGGCCAGACTGATCTCAAACTTCTGACCTCAGGTGATCCACCCACCTTGGCCTCCCAAAGTACTGGGACTATGGGCGTGAGCACCCTGGCCTGGCCCAAGATCTTATCTCCATATAGCTATCTCCTGTCCCTGTGTAAATATCAAACTTCCAACTACTTAGTTACTGCAAGTAGCAACTTATCCCAATCTCCAGGTTAGGTGAGGCTCAGTATCAGTTCAAGCTTTCTGTTCCTGTTTTTAGGTTTCACCTTTTGAGCCCAAATATTCCTGCAATCTCAGCTGCTACACAATAAAAGAGATGTTTGTTTTATTTTATCACGTATTTGTGGCTGTTTGTAGAATTTTAGATAATGTAATCTTCCCTTCTGCTAGCAAAGGAACGTAGCACTATATATTCTTCTTTATACTTTTTAAATTTCTTTTTGTTAGTTTGTTTGAGATGGAGTCTCGCTCTGTTGCCCAGGCTCGAGTGCAGTAGCGTGATCTCGGCTCACTGCAACCTCCACCTCCTGGGTTCAAGCAATTCTACTGCCTCAGCCTCCTGAGTAGCTGGGATTACAGGTGCACGCCACCACATCTGGCTAATTTTTGTATTTTTAGTAGAGACAGGGTTTCACCATATTGGTCAGGTTAGTCTCGAACTCCTGACTTTGTGATCTGCCCACGTCGGCCTCCCAAAGTGTTGGGATTACAGGTGTGAGCCACTGTGCCCAGCCTACTTTTTAAATTTCTATAGTCAAATTATTAAAGTAGTGTAACACCTAGAACCAAAACAAAGAATGATATAATTTAAGTATTACATATATTACTTTTCTTTTGGGTAAGTAAGAACAAGCCCCTGGATCTCAACTGCATTTTTAAGTCTTTCTGTATCAAGTATCTTAAAGGACTAACAAGAAAATGTTCAAAGGATTAAATGAAACATTTTAAAAATCACTGAAAAGGGTGCCAAAATCATAAAAGTTATAGTCTTTTATTAATGATAATGTATACATTTTAACCTTAAAAATATTCTGATTATTCTTACCTCTGAATTAATAACTTTAATCAGGAAGAAAATGTGATATACTGTTTTCGTTAACAAAGAAAGTTGACGACACCTCTCAAGGTACACTTGTATAGATGGTTCTACTCTTTGTTGTAATTTACTCCAAAAGAGAGTAAGTTCCCTTAAAAAAAAAAAGTTACAGTAAGAAAAGTTGGAGCAGTAATGTAATAATCATGGACCACATTAGTCCAGTCATTACATTTGAAATTAAAACTGGTTTTATATTCCAATCCTATATGCATGCTTAAGTTTAAATGCAAGAAAACAGATCCCAACTATCTAAATACCAAATAAAATCAGGATATGATTAATCATTTTATTAATATTTTTCAGTCCCAGAGAAGCATTACCTTTTACTAGGAAAGCATCTAACATTTTTTTTTTGGAGGCAGTCTCACTGTCACCCAGGCTGGAGTGCAGTGGCGCAATCTCCACTCACTGCAACCTCTGCCTCCCAGGTTCAAGCGATTCTTGTGCCTCAGGCTCCTGAGTAGCTGGGATTACAGGTGCGCACCACCATGCCTGGCCAATTTTTTATTTTTAGTAGAGATGGGGTTTCACCATGTTGGCCAGGCTGGTCTCAAACTCCTGACCTCAGGTGATCCGCCCACCTCAGCCTTCCAAAGTACTGGGATTACAGGCATGAGCCACCTTGCCCAGCCAGCATTTAACATTTAAACGAGTTATACAGATGATAACTTTGAGCAACGTGTGAACTTTATGTAATAAGAAAGCTCAAGATACGTGTGTGTACGTACGTGTATGTGTGTGTATATATATAAAACATATCAATGACATGATTTTTAAACAGCATTTCTCTTTTATCTCCTAACAAATTTAAAATTGATAGTAAGGTTATTATTATTAGATGAATATAAAAACCAATGCTGACAAAAAACCCAGAAGACACTAATCTATGTCACAGTAATTTCCCAGTTGATTTACTGGCTTTCCAGTTGATTTTCTGTCTGAACTCTGTACTGCTACTTCCTTGTCCAACTCTGCCCTCACTATTGAGTCGTCAATCAACTCACAACTGCTTATCTTAAACAGTGTTTCTTGAACATAAACTTCTATGTTGCCCTTCAAGAGCTTATAATGGACTGCTTTTGCTTAGCATATGAAACTTAGCTTTTGATGCCTTTGTAAAAACCAGCATAACATACTAATTTTTTAGTCATCACTGATTTTCTGGTAGTATAACTAGAAAACCTATTACACTTGTCCTGGATAAATATATCTTACTTATTCTCCCTTCAGAATCTTTCTGCCTTTCATACCAGTCCTCTGTATTGCATATACTACTTTGCCTTCACAACAAGGCTCAATGCTTAGAAATCTTTTATAAGCTTCAATCTTTATTGATTACACAATCATTGATTTACCTTGCTGTTCTATTATTCATTTGTATGCTGTCATTTGGTAAATATTCTTAAATGTTGGAATTTTATAAACCAAATTTTCTTATGTGTTCCCATAATATGAACACAACACTGAAGAATTATAGTGCTGTTGACTGACCAGATAAATTGTCAGTGTTAGCGAAAGCTAATTTAAGGCAGATGATCTTCAGTTTTTTCATTAACTGAAACCAACATCTCTGTTTCTTGTAGCCTCCCAAAGGATTACATATAACAAGCTATGCCCAGCTGAAAATGTACCATAAGAAGAAATGTACTGCTTACATATCTAAAAAATGTTATGGTGGCATTGGACAAAACAAGTCTTTCTTTCGCTTTCTAACACTTAAAATTTTCCTGACCAAAGATAATTACTGGTATGCATGCTAAGGAATTGTGTGGCCTTTAATACACAAAGTTTTTAGAGTTGTAACAACTACTTGATAATAAGTTTGCCCAGCATGTAATATCTAAATATAAGCCTTTTGTCTTAAAAAGATTTTAAATTATGTTCCTAAGTCCTATGAATTCTCACAGCCTATTTTGTATTCTTATTTAACAAAGATTTCTTAAAAAATAAAATCAACTCACCAAGCGCAGTACATATCTCCTTGTTGGAGCTGACGTGACAAAAATGCAGTACATAAGACAAGAGCGCTTTTTTCATCACCCTCAGATTCTAAGTTACAGATCATTTCCAGTGCATCTTTGCAATCAACTTCTGAAATCTAAAGAAAAAGCCAACAGAAATATTCCACGAAACGGTTTTATATTAGGATACAGAGCAATATACCTTTGGTTTTTTCATTAGATATTTACAGATCGTTTTCATGAATAAAATACCATTACTTCATACACTATCAAGTCAGTCATAATTTGTCATTATGGGACAAAGACTGGCTGCAGTTTAAAAAAAAAAACAAACACCTTTCTTTATAGCCAGTAGAAATTTACATAGTAATTCTGAGAATATTAACAAACACCTGAGAAATATTAGGAATATTAAGAAACACTATTTAAGAATTTACAAGCATTTATATGTAACTAACTGATGATAACTATAAGCACTCTCTACCCATTCAATCAGATCTGATCATGAAAAAAAAACTACAGTACTTTTATTTTTTCCCCTTTTATCCACTGATTTAAACAAGCATTAGAATCAACAGAGAGACACAGAGAGGTACACTGCGTATAGACTGATAAAATATGTATCTATTCATGAGGGAAAAATATAGTGTTAAGCATTTTATGTAACTACGACTTTTAAAATTAGCTCACCTCAACTTTCTATAAATCTCCACTATTTTTCTTTTCATATAAATATACTCCATCTCAAAGCTTGCCAAAAGTCATGCATGTGTACATATAACCTAGATGAAGGCAACTTGCTTCATTTAATGATGCACTTACATCTATGATTTTTTTTTTTAAATTAAAATTTATTACTTCATCACAATGATGTACTATATAAAACGAAGAGACTTTACCTGTGATTGCTACAAGCATCTGCTATAAGACAAGGGATGTGACAAACAGCATACAATCACAAATTACCAGTGTTCCAAAGAATAGAAAGATTAATTCCAACATGGTACAACTGACAGATGGCAAAAAGAACTGAAGACAAAACAGACCATTAGCACTCACGTACCACAGAGGAGACTATGCCTCTCCTAGTTGATTTTCTCTCTTTCATATAATATTGAGTAAGCAAAAATGTGCATATGTGTAAAATGTAATGTGTTTAGGAGTCAATAATTATGTAAATGGAGAATGGGGGTAATCCTGAGGTCAATTTTTGATAATGAGGATAAACGCTGTGGGGCAGTAGATTCACAGGTTCTATTTTACACATTAAATCAGGCCTTTTTAGAAAACACTAAGGGAGAAACAAACAAAAAAAAACATCGTGTGTTCAAACATAAATGACTACCTAAAGCAATTATGAAGTTAGTGGAAGAGTTAAGACTGAAATCTAGTCTTGTACTACCCGGTACAGTGCTCTTTCCACTACTCCTCTGTCTGACTCTTTTTCAACAAATCTTTACAAGCAGCTTGATTTAAGCAAATTAAAAAAAGACTGAAGGATATATATTTATAAAGTAAAGATTTAAAAATATCTACAATTTGTTAAACACATGGTCAGACATTTTATGTATATTATTAACCATAACTTTCCCACTAGGTAGGTATTATCACTAACATTCTATATACAGATGCTCTGTGACTTACGATGGGGCTACATCCCAATACACCTATCCTAAGTTGAAAGTGCATTTTTGACTTAAGATATTTTCAATTCAGAGTAAGTTTAACTAGATGTAACCCCATCATATGTCCAGAAACTTACTGAATGTGTATCACTTTCACACCATTGTAGAGCTGAAAAATACTAAGTTGAACCATCATAAACTGGGGGACTATCTGTATGATGAATGTGCTAGTTGAGTGGTTGAGCCACAAATCAAATCATGTCTGGCTGACATCAAAGATGCAAGCTCTGGCCAGACACGATGGCTCACCCCTGTAATCCAAGCACTTTGGAAGGCCAAGGTGGGTGGATCACCTGAGGTCAGGAGTACAAGACCAGCCTGGCCAACATGGGTGAAATCCCATCTCTACTAAAACATACCAAAACTACCTGGACATGGTGATGCATGTCTGTAGTCCCAGCTACTCAAGAGGCTGAGGTGGGAGAATCGCTTAAATCTGGGAGGCGGAGGTGGCAGCAGTAAGCTGAAATTGCACCACTGCACTCCAGCCTGGGTGACAGAGCAAGACTTGGTCTCAAGAAAAACAACAACAACAAAAAAAAAACCCAAAAAACCAAAAAAAAAAAGTTCTTTCCACTTCATCACAATATATTTTATTCAAAGTTATGTTAGTTTTAAACAATTACCCTGTCACACTCATGCAGACAAACTGCATTGCCTCCAGACAAACAGCTTGCCTGGTAGATGCTACCTACTACTTTATTATTTATTTATTTATTTATTTGTGAGACGGAGTCTTACTCTGTTGTCCAGACTGGGGTGCAGTGGTGTGATCTTGGCTCACTGCAACCTCTGCCTCCCTGGTTCAAGTGACTCTCCTGCCTCGGCCTCTCGAGTAGCTGGGACTACAGGTGCGTGCCACCACGCCCAGCTAACGTTTTGTATTTTTAGTAGAGATGGGGTTTCACCGTGTTAGCCAGGATGGTCTCGATCTCCCGATCTCCTGATCTTGATCCACCCGCCTCGGCCTCCCAATGTGCTGGGATTACAGGCATGAGCCACCATGCTCAGCCAATGCTAATACTTCTTTTAAAGAAAGAAGGCCTAAGACACTAAGTTGCTTGCTCAAAGTTACGCACTTAGTGGCAAAGTCAAGATGTCAACCTAAGTTTAGCTTCAGAATCTGTGCTCTTTCCAGAATTCCACGTGCACAGGCATACTAAGGCCATATATTCGTATGCTGCTAAATATGGATTTTTACTTGTTCAGGTTTAATAAAAATCCTTATTTCTTGAAAGTCTGATTTATTTTTAATCTTATCATTTTTGTTGTTCTTCTAAAACCTAAGCCACCCTTAGGCCGGGCCCGGTGGCTCACACCTGAAATCCCAGCTCTTTGGGAGGTCAAGGGGTGTGGATCACCTGAGGTCAGGAGTTCGAGATCAGCCTAACCAACATAGTGAAACCCTGTCTCTACTAAAAATATAAAATTAGCCAGGCGTGGTAGCAGGTGCCTGTAATCTCAGCTACTTGGGAGGCTGAGGCAGGAGAATTGCCTGAACCCGGGAGGTGGAGGTTGCAGTGAGCTGAGATGGTGCCACTGCATTCCAGGCTGGGCAGTAAGAGCGAAACTCTGTCTCAAGAAAAGTAAAAAATAAAAAATAAAATAAAATAAAAAATAAAACCTAAGCCACTCTTGCTGAGTGCTCATATGGTACCAAATTTATCTATTATGTATAAGGAAAGAAATTTACTTCCCCAATGTTATTACTATCATTAGCTTACTCTTTTTTTTTTTGAGACGGAGACTCACTCAATCACCCAGGCTGGAGGGCAATGGTGTGATCTTGGCTCACTGCAACCTCTGCCTCCCAGGTTGAAGCGATTTTCATGTCTCAGCCTTCCGAGTAGCTGGGATTACAGGCAAGTGCCACCACGCCTGGCTAATTTTTGTATTTTGGTAGAGACGGGGTTTCACCAAGTTGCCCAGGCTGGTCTCAAACTCCTGACCTCAGGTGATACACCCGCTTCGGCCTCCCAAAGTGCTGGGATTACAGGTGTGAGCCATTGCACCCGCCCGGCTTACTCTTAATATTTAAAAATATAAATGTGTGATTGCCTGTGTGTATTTTTTCATATACATGCAATGTACCAATGGAAACATTTGCTATATTTACTAACACAGCAAACTTCATTTTTCATAGGCATACTAATGAAACAATTTTTATGGTGTACTTGGGATCCTTCATTTCTCTGATTTGCCACTAGATGGCCGTCTTGAAAAAATATGACATTAAATAGAATGTAGGAATAAGGAAGTCATATATAAAGTAGTAAATGACTGAATTAAAATTATGAAAAGTGAAGCATAGCCACCAATGAACAAGAATTATTTAAAAATTCAAAGAAGCAAAGTTCAGAGATTATCAGTATATTACCTATAGAGGGACTATTCTCTATTGCTTTGACAAATGAGCAAAAATTTAAATACCAGAAAATTTAGAACTCTTAATAAAATACTTAAAACCAATTAGGATGATCTGTTTGCTAAAGACACATTATGCTGAATAAAGTCCCTTTATAAAGCATAACAATTATTTCAAAGATGTAAATAATAATTTGTATGTTTTAACATGGCTCTTTATGCCAAACATTCAAAAAACATAGAACACTATCAACATTTTATATGAATTTACAAAGCATGCTTTTAAAAAGTATTGGCTATAATCACATTTCAAAAACAGTTTCGGTTGGGTGTGGTGGCTCATGTGCATAATCCTAGCAACTTTGGTAGGCCAAGGCGGGAGGATTGCCTGAACCCAGGAATTTGAGACCAGCCTGGGAAACGCAGTGAAACCCTGTCTCTACTAAAATACAAAAAATTAGCCAGGCATGGCAGCGTGTGCCTGTAGTCCCAGCTACTTGGGAGGCTGAGGCAAAATTAATTGAACCCAGGAGGCAGAGGATGCCATGAGCTGAGATCACACCACTGCACTCCAGCCTGGGCAACAGAGCAAGACTCTGTCCCCCCAAACAAACAAACAAACAAACAAAAAGTTTAAAAAATAACTGATTTGCTTATCAAAATAATATTGCTTTCCATATAGAAAATAAATGTTAAACCTGTCATAACTAAGAAAATATAAAATCAAGAGTTAATCAAAATTAACTTTTGGGCTAACAAATATTTAAGACTAATAATCTCTAAGAAGATATTTCACATATTGTTTTTGGAAACATAAATTGCCATAATCGTTTCTGGAGGATAGTTTAAACCTATCAATTTAAAATGTGCTGATTCTTTGATCCAGCAATTTCACTTCCAGAAATTTACCCTACCAGTACACTCCCCACAAGGATACACAGATGTATGCAAAAAGCAACAATATAAGTAAGTGTCCACCAATCTGGTTAAAGATATTACAAATCCATACTATGGAATTATGTAGCCATGAGAAATAAGGTTGATCTATATGGAATGATATGGAAACATGTCCACAATAATAGCGGGAAAAGTGGCCAACAACCAGGGAGTGTGTATGTGATTTTAAGTATTAAAAATGCATGTATCTGCATAGAAAAATGTCAGAAAGATTATATATCAAATTTTAATCTTAATAATAATTACCTAGTGGAGTGTTAAATGGGGAAATGAGACAGCTACAGAGATACAAGATAGAAAGTTTTAGTTTTTAAACTTCTATATTTATTTTAATGATAAAATGAATAGAAATATTGGATCTCAACTAGACACTGCTAACTTTATTTTTTACTACTATACCAAGAATCCAGTTCATTCCTTCCAGAAAGGCCAGATAAACACTCATCTCTCCCAGCCCCATTCCTCTGCCATCTACCAAGGCTAGCTGCTATTTCTTTTCTTTTTTTAAAACAACCTATGGGGTATCAACTAGCTGCTATTTCTATCACACTGAAAGGGTCCTGGGGAACAGTCAATCCCTTGCCTCACTTGGACAAAGATCTCAGAAAGATCACTACCAATCCAGGCCATTGCTGACTCCTTCTAACAGTCTATTCCCACTATCCTTTAAGGAACACGTAAACAAAACCAAACCTCAAATACTTGTAAGGCAAGTAACGTACATTAATGAAGTGGACAAAGAGTAGGGTGGGCAAGTGAGACAGGACACAGTGCATACCTCTTCCAAAGGGGGCAATGTCTCTGGGTTGGGGACAATAAATCAATAAATCTTAATTCACTCACCTCATATGGAACAATGAACAAGTTTCTAATGTGTTTGTAACAGAAACATAAAAGAGCAAGCAATCTCTAAGCAAAAAAGGATTTTTAACAAAGTAATGTTGTTACTTTGTAACAAGGGACTTTAAACAAAGTAATGTTACTATATATGTGTAGACTTACAACTATCTGTCCTGTTCTGCAGTATATGATCTAGTTTTTTCCTGGGATGGAGTATACAGGCCTTAGTGAACCCTATTTATGAACATGAAAAGTCTTAATTCTACCTGCTTAACATGAGAAGTGGGGGGAGGGAAATAGTTCCACATGACATTAGAGGTACCCAGGGTCTTCACAGAGAATTTTCCTGATCACATCCCAGAGCAGGCTGGACTGTTGTTACTCAACTCTGGATAATTAAACCAAGAAGGAACTTAGGCTCAGTATTGCAAGACTGGATTATTCAGAGAGCTGGAAATACAGATTTTCTTTTTTTTTTTTACTGGATTTTTACTTGAGACACAAATTCATAGTCTTCAACGTCAAAGCTAACCCAACCACTCTATGTTTACACAGTCAGTTTCCTAATAGGAGATATGCTTCTTTAGTGAAGGGCCTATGCCTTATTCACCTTTAAATCCCACCTCCCGTCAATTTCCCACCAATGCTTATACAGAAAAAATCATTCACTTAATACAAATCTGTGGAAGTGGAAGGGAGGACAGATAGACTTTAAGGGCAGGGACTGAACTGATAATAAAAGCTTTCATGGCATTGAAAAATATGAGATGTAGCAGCACAATAACTAATGATTTTTTTTAAAAAAGTTACACACGTCAAAGGTGATTTCAATAAATTTTATACATCTGCAAATTAACTTATCTAGTTATTTTGAACTAATAAGAAAATGTCAGTCTTCTATTTTGCTCTCATATATAATATCAATTAAAAGGTCAATTACCTGCAATAAAAGAAATAATAAAGAAAAACATATATAGACTAGTCGAAGTCCAAACTAATAATGATATAATATCCTATGCTACAGACCATGATTCTACTCCATCTAGCCTACAAACTGTCTGACATTACTCTTCCCAGTACCCTCAATATCCTCACATAAGAAACCCAACAGGTTTATTTCTAATCTTGGTCCAAGCCTACCACTTGCCTTCCTACTTGTCTATTCTCAAGGAAAAAAATATTACACAATCATCATTACAAACCTCATGTGGCACTGAGCTTTCTGTATGAGCTATTCTGCTTTGAGACTGATGACAATACCTCTCGGTCTAAGAGGATCATGCAAGCTCTATTAGTTTACTCCTCTGTCTTATATCTCAACTTTTCCCTTAACATATCCTTATGTTTTGCCTACAATCACTTTGTTTTCCTCTCTATTGCTCTGGAGTCAAAGGGTATGTATATTAGAGATATAAGACACTTGTACACAATCAGTGCCCACTGAACACTGATCAACTTACTATAGGTGTTTTTGGTTTTTGTTCTTGTTTTTTTCAGACAGAGTCTCACATTGTTGCCCAGGCTGGAGTGCAGTGGCGTGATCTTGGCTCACTGCAACCTCCGCCTCCCAGGTTCAAGCAATTTTCCTGCCTCAGCTTACCAAGTAGCTGGGATTACAGGTGCCCACCACCATGCCCAGATAATTTTTTGTATTTTTAGTAGAGATGGAGTTTCACTATGTTGGCTAGGCTGGTCTCAAACTCCTGACCTCGTGATCCGCCTGCCTCGGCCTCCCAAAGTGCTGGGATTACAGGCATGCCACAACACCTGGCCGATCTACTATAGTTTTATCTAAATTTTTGAAATATACATGCCCTGTTTCTTGATCAACAACTTTTAATTCTCCTACCCTGTCTCCAACTTCCTTTTGAAATTGTGAGTCCCCCAAAATGCAAAATTCCCATTTGGATCATGATTCCACTCTCAGAATTTTGTAGTCATAAACTATACAAATATGTGAATACTATGCTTCATACCAAACTAGAAGCGAGAACACAATGTCTAAGAGAGAAAATAAGGTTTTACATTAAATATGCAAATAAATATGTACTCAAAATTATATATAGCATAGATGTGCATATAAAATATAAAATTTATATGACTTATCTCCAAGTATTCCCAGAGATAAGTCATAAAATTTCTACAAAGTTACTTAAATTAGCCAGTTTAAAAGATCTTCAAGTATCTTGAAGTCAGACAAGATTGAAGTTAAGGCCCAAAGCTGACAAATCTAGATATTCTACTAAACTGTTAAGCCACCACTATCTTTCCAACAATTTAGCCAAAGCATTTAACAGATGTATATTATTTAAAACAGAAACTAGGTGCAATCAGTTTACATATAATTCTAAAAGTTGCTTAGAATCATGTTGCCATCACTCAGGAACATACCAAAAATGTAAGATTGACAATGATCTCTTCACTATCTAAGAGAAAAGGAAATCAAAGACATTCTAATTAAAAATTAATTTCTCAACTTAAAAAATAATTACTAATGAAAGAAAACATACTCACCTCTTCAATTAACTTTTCATTTGGTGATGATGTACAAAGACAGACAAGGTAAGTTTGCTTAAAACTACCTTTTGTACCAATCTCTGGATGGTCAGAACACAGCTTTGCTAGAGCAGTTGCTTGACTTAACTGATGTGTTTTGATTAGGTGTTTAATTCTCATATCCAACAAGATGGGACCCTCAAAAGCTAAAAATTCATTCACTTTAAAAAACAAGACATAATAGATTATCAACATTTGGTAATAATTCATTTGCAATACAAACACTTACAAGAAATATTTTTAAACATAGGAACTAAAATGCTTCTTTTTTTCAATTTTCTATTATTGCTAGTAAGGCTATCACAAAAGACTTGACCTTATAAGCAAGAAGAGATTATACTGCTAACTTTGAAAAGTTAAGTACTTTTGGTCCCTTACATAAGGGATCATTTAGAATGAGCTGAATAAACTTGATGATGAAAATAATTCTGTGTTAAATTCTAATAGTCAATGTTATTAAAATTACACTAAATTTTTTTCCTACAGCAGTTATTCTTCAACACCAGCAGCTAGCATCCCTAAAATCTGTAATGCTAGGGCATTACAACCTTACATGATGAGTAACCACAAAAAGCTATTGGAACATTACAGAAGAAGAGATTCAACTAATATTTTGTTCAATATTGATGGTATATTTTCCATTTTACAAAGCTGGAATCTAACTTTTAAAAATAGATGTTTTAGAATGAACCAAAATATCTATAGAAAAATAAATAAGATGGGAGAAAAGTTTGCCAAAGGATAAAACTTCTGTGGGTTTTATGTCGTTATTTTTAAAACGTCAATGAACAAACTCAAAACAGTCACTTATTTAAAAAACAATTCTACTTTGTTCAAACCTCTGACTATCCCCTAGTGCTAGTTTGGTCATCTACAAATAAGAATTAATATTTTTATTTTTCGTACTTATGAAGGAGAATTTAAGTTTTAACAAGTGCAAGTTTAAATTTTTCCCTAAGTGTTCTTTACCAGAATAGAAATCATGTTTAAAAATTTATTTGGCAATGGCTAGCCTGAAACCTTGGGAAGGCTTTTAGTAATACAATTTAAAATGCCCTATGAATAAAACACACTATCTTCTCTGCTTGTTAACATACTGAAAGATACGTCTGGTAAGTAATTTGCAGGTTAGAGGATAGAAAATGAGAAAAGATTTCCTTTCCTTCTTGTAATATCCTTTGTTTCCCTCTAGTACTTTTATTTTTACATCTAACTGTACTCCACTCTACTATGAAAAGATTCTTCTATAAAATGCTATGATCATGGCTCCTCAGTATTAAAACCATAAACATATAAGCAATATAATACAAGATCTCAAATCTAATCCTTTTCTTGAAGTCTAGACCTTTTTACCAGCTACCCTCTATTCTTTACATTACACTAAATCAAAAGGCATAAAGCATAAGCACAGATAAATAAAGCATATGTTTCTGGTGCCTCTGACTATTATGTCTTTATGAGATAAAGGGCATTACTTTTCTTTTTTAAAGTTGCATTATCCTATTAGGACAATTATATTGCAGTTACAGTTTAGTTCACTGACAAAGCAAAAGATGCTAAATATAAGATTTAAAAAAACAAAGTTATAATAAAGTTATTCTGGCTATAAACACCTTTAGTTTCCTAATTCAACAATTTTCTCCAAAGGAAACTCTAGAGATATAAAGTCTGGGAATTACTGCAATGGGAATTACTGCAAATATTTCCACAAAAAAGTCATAATCAACAGACTCTAAAAGATCATGGTGAATAAATAACTTAAAGGTGGGAAGTATTTAACAAAACTGATGGTCCCAATCTCAAATAGGCCCTACATTCTCAAATAGCAGCATTTAAGTTAGAATGACAAATTGTGTAATTTCTGCATTAAATCAATGCAGAAAAATATTAATATTGCAAATTTCAAAACCATAGGCTTTTGTTTGTCTCTTAATGATGGGAAACCACTGCCACACTTAGGGCAAAATGGATTTCAAAAATACACAGAATATTTGAGTAGAAGGAAATTTACAGATCATTTTGTCTGTTCCATCATTTGGCAGATGAGTAAACTGAGGCTCAGAGAAGGCAAGTGACTTCCTAGGGACATAAAGCCAGTTAATGACATAACTAGGAGTAGAATGAGTCTTCTAACTTCTAGCTTTATACAGTGTGAGATACGAAAAGAATTTTTTTTTTCTATTTGACTACTGGGTCTACTTCTCATTAGAATGGCAGCTTTCAGCAGTAAAAACCTCTGAAGTAGCATCAGCCTTTAAAGGAAGATAATTATATATTCTGAAGTTCATGATTCAAATGGATCGAAAGTGGATTACACTCAATTCAGTCCTATTGAAAGCTCACTTCTATCCCTCTACTTCTTCACTACTTTTTCCCCCACTTCCCTGCATCTTTCTCTATTTCTCTGCAATCCAAGATGTTTTTCCTTATAATGTTACAATATTGCAACAAAGACTGTTTTCATGCTTCTCAGACTTATCTCTAAGTAGCCAGCATATCAAATTTCACTCCCTAGCCTGCTTTTCCCACTGGCATCCCACAAAAGTATAAAATATTTGTAATTTTACTGATGTGGCACCTTTTCATGTTTTCTCCATATTCACAGACTTCAACAGAAAAGCAGGCTTTACTATATTTGGGCCTATCAAGAGAGCTATGTGACACAGATAACGCTACTTCACATGGCAATGTAAATAAATGATATTTAGCCAATTTGATTAAAAATGTAAAAGAGCCTTCTTTATGCCACTGTCTTTTTTTTTTTTTTTTTGGGTACGGAGTCTCGCTCTGTCACCCAGGTTGGAGTGCAGTGGCACGATCTCAGCTCACTGCAAGCTCTGCCTCCCTGGTTCATGCAATTCTTCCGCCTCAGCCTCCCAAGTAGCTGGGACTACAGGCGCCCGCCACCACGCCCGGCTAATTTTTTTGTACTTTTAGTAGAGACAGGGTTTCAGCGTGTTTGCCAGGATGGTCTTGATCTCCTGACCTCGTGATCCGCCCACCTTGGCCTCCCAAAGTGCTGGGATTACAGGCATGAGCCACCGCACCCGGCCATGTCACTTTCATAATATTAAAAGGAAACTACTAATTCCTACATTAAAGATAATTAAATACAAAATATGAGTTGATTTTCTGTGAGAAATAATTACACAAGAATTAACTGTGTACTATGTACAACAGGTTACACTAGCTCCTAGATTCCCCCTAAAGTGGGGTCAACTCATTTACTGGGTTTCTATTCTCATGCTCAGATTTGCACATTATTTCCTCTGCAGCATCTTTAGCTGTTTGAAAAGCATCTCAAACTCAGCATACGAAATCTCTACACCACAGTATGTGTCATCTCCACATTTCCATCTATTCAGTTGTGCTCAAGGCAGAAACCTGAGTCTGTCTTAAAAATGCTCTCTCCTACCTCCTTTCTACCCAGATGTCAATCTATCATCTAGTTCTGTCACTTCCAATGCCTAAATACTCAATTCCATTAACTCTTCTCCATCTCCACTTCCACACTGTTCCCCCAACGCAACCCAGCCCAAATCACTAATCAGACTATTTCCTAGCAATCTGCTAGTCTTCTCCATCTACTCTTAGCACCTCCATCACTTCACTAGAATCCAGGGTGATTTTGGCATTACCTTAAAGCACACACTTGATTGTCTTCCCTGTTTAAAACCTTCTAGTGGCTTTCCCTTGCTTTCAAAGCAAGGATCACTTATCCCTTTTAAAAACACTTAATCTGTATTCTCTCTTAGAAATAATTCAGCAATTAGGCCAGGCACGGAGGCTCACGCCTGTAATCCCAGCACTTTGGGAGGCCAAGGTGGGCAGATCACCTGAGGTCGAGAGTTCGAGACCAGCCTGACCAACATGGAGAAACCCCGCCTCTGCTAAAAACCCAAAATTAGCTGGGCGTGGAGGCGCATGCCTGTAATCCTAGCTACTTGGGAGGCTGAGGGAGGAGAATTGCTTGAACCCGGGAAGCGGAGGTAGCAGTGAGCCAAGATTGTGCCATTGCACTCCAGCCTGGGCAACAAGTGCAAAAACTCAGTCTCAAAAAAAGAAACAATTAAGCAATTAGGCAAGAAAAATAAAAGACATCAAGATTGAAAAGAAGTAAAATCATCTGTTAGCAGATGACATGATCTTATATGTAGAAAGTCCTAAAGATCCCATTTAAAAACTACTGCAACTAATAAGTCTGGCAAAGTTGCAAGATGTAAAAATTCACATAAATATCAGCTGCATCTATACACTAAAAATGAACAATTCAAAAAGGAAATTAAGAAAATAATTCCATTTACAATTCCAACAAAAACAATAAAATAGGAATAAAGCTAACCAAGGAGGAGGCAAAAGACCTGTAGACTAAAGATTATAAAACACTGCTAAAAGAAATGAAATGCATAAATAACTGGAAAGTTATCTTGTGTTCATGAATGATGAGACTTAATATTAAGATATCCAAACTAGGCAAAGCAATCTGCAGACTTAACACAATCTCTATAAAAATCTCAATGGCATTTTTTTTTTTTTGGCAGAAATAGAAAAATGCATCCTAAAATTCATATAGAATCTTTAAGTCAAAATAACTGACAAAGAACAACAAAGTTGAAGGTCTCACACTTCTTGATTCAAGATATATTACAGAGCTCAAGTAATCAAACACTGATGATAACTGGTATAAAGACAGACATGTGGACCAATGCAATAGAAAAGAGTCCAGAAATAAACTCTATCATATATGGTCAAATGATCTTTGACAAGGGTGCCAAGGTGACTCAATGGGGAAAGAACAGTCTCTTCAACAAATGGTACTGGAAGAATTAGATACCTAGATGCAAAAGAATGTAGCTGGACCCTATTCCTGCACCATATAAAAACATTAACTCAAAATGGATTAAAGACTTAAATGAGAAAATTCAAAATTACAGAACTCCCAGAAGAAACCATAGGGAAAAGCTTCATGACAACGGACTGGCAATGATTTCCTGGTTATGACACCAAACATGTCACAGGCAACAAAAGCAAAAATAAAACTACATCACACTTAAAAAACTTTTAGGCAAAGGACACAATCAACAGAGTAAAAAGGCAACCTTTTCACCAGAGTGAAAAGGAATGAGAGAAAATATCTGCAAATCATATCTCTGATGAGGGATTAATATCAAGAATATATAAAGAACTCCTTTAACTCAACAACGACAAAAAACAAACAATCCAATTAAAATATGGACTAATAACCTGAATAGATATTTCTCAAAAGATAACATACAAATTGTCAACAAGCGTATGAAACATCACAAATCATCAGAGAACTGCAAATGAAAACCACAATGAGATATCACCTCACACCCATTAGGATGACTACTATGAAAAAAATAGAAAACAAGTGTTGGTGAAGATGTGAATTAACTGGAAACTTCATACAATACTGTTAGGATTGTAAAATGATGTACCCTCTGTGGAAAACAGTACAGAAGTTCCCCCCAAAATTTAAAATACAGCTACCATATGATCCAGCTATCCCACTTCTGGGTATAAACCCAAAAGAATTGAAAGCAGGGTCTTGCAGAAGTGTTTGTACACCCATGTTTATAGTAGCACTACTCACAATAACCAAGAGGTGGAAGCAATCCAAATGTCCAAATACAGCAGATAAATGAATAAGCAAAATGTGGTATAAACATACAATGGAATATTATTTGGCCCTAAAAAGGAAGGAAATCCTTTCACATGCTACCACACGGATGAATCTTGAGGACATTATGCTAAGTGAAAAAAGTCAGTCATAAAGAGAAAAATATGGTATAACATTTATATATGGGATCTAAAGTACTCAAAATTACAGAAACAAAAAGTAGAATAGTGGTTACCAGGGACTGAGGGGTAAGGGAAAAGGGGAGTTGTTGTTTAATGGGTATAATTTTCACCTTGGGGTTCAAGATCAAAAAGTTTTGAAATATGTTTACAGCAACGTGAATATATTTGACATCACCAAACTTAAGAATAGTTAAGATGGTACATTTTACCTTGTGTTTTTTTTACCACAATTAAAAATATATTAAAAAAACACAATTCAGCATCGTTGGAATCCAAATTAAGACATTTAATTAATCCAAAAAAATCCAAATTAAGACATTTAATAAAACACAATGCTTCAAGCTCTACAATACTGGTTGCCCACAGAGTCTAATTTAATTGGTATGAGGTAGGGCCCTGGCACTGGTCTATCTAAAACCTCCCCAGTTAATTCTAATTATAGCCAGGATTGAAACTACTGCTCATGGTAACTTCCAAATGACCAATTAGGGATAATCAACCTTGACCCCACCTCTTCCCCTTTCCTGAAGAAGGATGTCACATTTTCAGGAAACAGAATTAACTTTTAAAGATTAGAAAGTACTTCATATCATAGATGAACCTAGTCAGTATGCCACAATTTTTTCACAAAATGAGATTTAACTATGAGTGTCAGATTTAACTAAATTCTGACAGATTTTTCCACATGACATTATAAAATATACCCATTAAGGCCGGGCATGGTGGCACACGCCTGCAATCCCAGCACTCTGGGAAGCCAAGGCAGGTGGATCACCTGAGGTCAGGAGTTCGAGACTAGCCTGGCCAACATGATGAAACCCAGTCTCTACTAAAAATACAAAAAATTAGCCAGGCGACGTGGCGGGCGCCTGTGGTCCCAGCTACTTGGGAGGCTGAGGCGGGAGAATGGTGTGAACCCAGGAGGCGGAGCTTGCAGTGAGCTGAGATCCGGCCACTGCACTCCAGCCTGGGCGACAGAGCGAGACTCCGTCTCAAAAAAAAAAAAAAAAAATTAGCTGGGCATGGTGGCGCATGCCTGTAGTCCCAGCTACTCGGGAGGCTGAGGGAGGAGAATCGCTTGAACCCAGGAGGCGGAGGTTGCAGTGAGCCAAGATCACACCACTGCACTCCAGCCTGGGCAACAGAGGGAGACTCTTAGCTCAAAAAAATGTATATATATGTATTTAAAAAATAATGTACTTGTCTGGGATGTTTAAGAAACCAAAGGATGTGTTTAAAAATCCTTTTTAGTAAAAATGAAAACTTTGCGTCACATAATTAATTACTTATATTTAATTATAAAATAGTAGGGTATAATCTGCATGTAATCAGATCTGACCTTACCCTATTTACCTGGGCAACATTAGTTATCGTTAGCTCTCTCCTCCCATCCCCTCTCCTGCTAAAATATTACTGCATCTTAGGTATGCTAATATCTAGCAAAGAGCAATTTCTCCATGTTCACTTTAAAATGCAAAGTTTATTACTAAAATAAGGGCTTATTTCCGACAAAACCATGAATGATTTATGAGTATCACGGAAAATCTTAAGCTTTAGAAATTTCCTTTGAAAACAAAAGAGTTCTGGGGTGGGGGAAAAGAGAACTGCAGTGCTCAAGATGCAAGAAAGGACTGGCAAGCTGACAAAAATGCAATTTACGCAATTGCAAATTAACCCAATATAGAAGTAGAGGGAAAGTGCCTAAAAAATTCAGTGTGACTATAATAGGGAGTTGTCTCAGAGCTTAGATTTTAAAATAATACATACAAAAGAAGGAAACACAGGTTTAAGACCAAGGATGCACCATGAGTGTCAGACACCTGGTGCTAACAACCTATGCAAAATGTTAATAAAGCTAAAACCCAAGATGATACCTAACTCACCAAAAATGCTGAGAACAATACAACCGAGCATGGTGGGACCTTCTTGGGAAAGTCTGCTACTTGGGTCTGATTATGTACTATTTATGATAGCAAAGAAAAGCATATTTCCTCTACTCTTACTCTACTCCTTCTTTGATAAGCTTAAGATTTAAGAGTAGAACAAACCATAGAATAAGTGAAAACAGATGGCAAAATGTAATTTTCAAAACGGGGCTGATGGTACTTCTTGCAAAACTGTAGAAACAGCAACAGATGTAATCCTGAATAAGAGTTTAAAAATTAATTATATTAAAAAGATGGGTTGTGATTGTTCAGAAAAAGAAGTGTGACTAGTAAGAGCCAAGACGAATTCACTAAACATAAATTAAGTTACACTTTTCACAGAAATTCATCTCAAAATGGATCATATACCCATATGTAAAATGGGAAATTATAAAATTTCTAGAAAAGACCATAGAAAAATCTATATGGCCTTGGATTTGGCGATGAGATTTTAGATAAAATACCAAAAGCATGATCCATGGAAGAAAAAACTGGGAAGTTGGACTTTATGAAAATGTAAAACTTCTACTCTGTAAGTTGCTCTTAAGAGAAAGGACAAGCCACAAGAGAATTCTTTCACAAGAGGGAAATAAAAGATTTGCAAAACACATATCTGAAAAAGAACTTGTACCCAAAATATACAAAGAACTGTTAAAACTCAACAATAAGAAAACAAACAACCCAATTAAGAAATAGGCAAGAGATCTGAACAGATGCCTTACCCAAGATATACAGATGGCAAATATGCATATGAAAAGATGTTCAGAATCATTTGTCATTACAGAAATGCAAATTAAAATAACAATGTGATATCACCACATGCCTATTAGAATGGCTAAAATTCCAAAAACAGACAATACCAATTGCTGGTAAGGGTATGGGGCAAAAGGAATTATTCATTGCTGATGAGAATACAAAATGGTACAGGCACTTTAGAAGACAGTTATTTTTTCAAAGTTAAACACAGTCTTACCATATGACATAGCCATCATACTCCTAGGTATTTTCACCCAACTGATCTGAAAACTGACATTCACACAAAAACCTGCATGCAAATGTTTATAATGGCTTTATTCAAATCACCAAAAACTGGCAGCACATACATCAAAAACTAGCATCCATTACATGGCTGTACCACAGTTTGTTAGCCATTCACCTTTAACAGGTGAATGGATACTGTGGTACAGCCATATAATGGAGAATTATTTAGTGATAAAAAGGAATGAGCTAACAGCTCATTGGTTTAACAGACACGTAAAGCCCTGGATGAATGTTAAATATACAATGCTATGTGAAAGAAGCTTAAATGAAAAGCTTTAATTAGATGACATTCTGAAAAAGGCAAAACTATAGCGGTGGCAAACAGATGAGTAGTTGTCAGGTGTTTGGGAGAAAGCTGGATAGGTGAAGCACAGTTGATTTTTTTTTTTAGGGAGTGAAACTACTATGTATAATACTGTAATGGTGGACACATGACACTATTCATTTGTCAAAACCTATAAAACTATACAACACAAACAGGGAATCTTAAGGTATGCAAATTGAAAAAAAATTATTTAGGAGGTTCAGGAAGCCCAAGATGGAATACAGAATGTAACAAAATAACTGTATTACAAATGTATGAAAACAACCTCACTGAAAGGAATGGAGAAATAAGGTGCTGACCTAACTAACTTTGGAAATGAGTGGAGAATGTAAGAATAAAGTAAAAAAGAACTGTACAAAAGCACTGTACTGTAATTAAGAAAGCTTTTCCCTATAGGGGTATAACAGGAGTAAGTAAATGGATGGCCAGTGCTGGAAGAAGTTAGTCTGAAAGGCTACATACCGTATGATTCCAATTATATGACATTTTGTTGAAGTGGGGGATTACAGATTAGCAAGGGAAGGAGGCTAGAATGATCCTTGTGTTAATGAATTAGACTTGGAGACATTAGTAAGAATTCATATTTAGTTTAATATAGATCTTGGTTTCTAACACCATTCTCCAATAAAAGGAGCAAGTCCTCTCTAGAGAAATGGGTGATTCCAGGACTCAGGCAGGAAATACACCAGATGAACCTGGAGCATATTATGGTGCCAGAAAGCAAGGAAGTGGTCACACAAAAAACAAAACCCATGACGAGGGACACAAGAGTCAAAGGAAAAGAGCTCCCATGCCAAAGCTGGAAGAAATTGAGCAACAAAATAAAGTGCATCAGATTATGACCAAAGTATAAAATAAATATATATAAGGCCATACTAATATAAAAGACTGATTTTAAAAAAATAAATAGGGAGGAGACAAATCTCCTGTGTAGAATTCCAAATAACATGTAGATACTGCTTCCTCAAGGAGGTGCAGCATAACTTTCCACTTCAAGTATGGGTTGCACATAGTGATTTCATTCTAAAGAATACAGCATGGAAAGGGAGGAAAGAATAACTTCATAGTGGAGAAACCTGACAGACGCTACCACAGCTAGGTGGTCTAGGTTCACACAAACAGTGATAAGTCGGCTGGGTGTAGTGGCTCATGCCTGTAATCCCAGCATTTCGGGAGGCCGAGGCAGGTGGATCACTTGAGGTCAGGGACTTGAGACCAGCCTGGCCAACAAGGTGAAACCCCGTATCTACCAAAAAATACAAAGAAGTTTAGCTAGGCATGGTGGCACATGCTTGTGGTCCCAGCTACTCGGGAGGCTGAGGTGTGAGAATCGCTTGAACCCAGGAATTGGAGGTTGCAGTGAGCTGGGATTGTGCCACTGCACTCCAGCCTGAGTGATGGAGTGAGACCCTTTCTCAAAAAACAAAAAAAACCCCAAAAACCCAAAAAACCTCAAAACAGTAATAAGTCATGTTGACAATATATACGCTTTATATGATGTGATGACAATGGTACTTTACCTTTCCGGTCTTCCTTCTCAAAACCCACAACCCCAGTCTAATCATGAGAACAACATCAGACAAATCTCAAATGAGGGACACTCTACAAAATACCTGACCAGTACTCCTCAAAACTGTCAAGGTCATCAAAAACAAGGAAAGTCTGAAAAACTGTCACAGCCAAGAGGAGCCTAAGGAGACATGACGACTAAATGTAATGTGGTATCCTGGATGGGATCCTGGAATAGAAAAAGGACATTAGGTAAAAACTAAGGAAGTGTGAGTAAAGTATGGATTAATTAATTAATAACAAAGTCTAAATACTAGTTTATTAATTGTGACAAACGTACCAAACTAATGAAAGATATTAATGATAATGAAAACTGGGTGTAGGGTATACGGAAACTTCACAGTTTTTCTATAAATTTAAAACTATTCTAAAATAAAAAATTTTATGTAAAAAACAAATTAGGTCAGACTAACCTCAGTATTGAATAATCTTACATAAGAGAACTTTAGGCAAACACTTGTCAAAAACAATGAAAGTCTGAAAACCTGTCACAGCCAGTTTTTCACAGTCACAAACACTTGTTATGGTCTTTCACCAAATCCTTATAGATAGAAAAGGAGAATCATGGGCCAGTATTATGGGAAAATAGGTATATTTGATAAAACAATAATAATCAACGGATATGGATGTAAGAACTAAAGGCAAGCAGAAAGATTTTTGTAAGTATCCCAGAAGCTTGATTTCTGGACATGACCTTTTTACGGTTATGATGAAGAACCTGGATGCCAATATGGTATATGAAAATGAAGTCTACAAAATGAGAGGATATTGGGAAGGACAAAATCCTTGAATAACAACATCAGGATTAAAAAGAATCTTGACAAGTTGGGGAGACAGAATGGATCTAATACAGTAAAATTAAACAGGAAGGAAAAGGTAATACACTTGTACACCAAAAGAAAAAGTATACAAATGTAGATTGAGAAGACATAATTAGAAGTTAGCATTTATTTTTTTTAAATTTTAAATGATTTTAGTAACCTCATTGAGTTGTGAGAATTACATGGCTGCCCAAAAAGGTTATGTCATCTTAGGTTACACTAACTTAAGTATAAATTGTTAGCATGAAGAGAAAGAGGATACCTGTGACCTCAAAACTGGCCAGATCATATTTAGAGTACAGATGAAGTGCTGAGATTTACACATTTAAGAGAACTACAAAAACATAAAATGCACTCAAAAAGGAGGAATCACGATTGTAGATTTATAATCAAGCCACATCAAGGTTTTTAGTCTACAAAAGAAGACTCCCATAAATATATACACCTGCTATATATCCACAAAAATTAAAAATTAAAGAAAAGAAGACTAAGTGTAGACATGATGGCAATCTTTAAAAATCTCAATTGCTACCAAGTGAAAGACAGATTTATACTTTACTATGGCTAGAGGCAGCACCAGGTCCAAAAGAAGGAAACTCCAAAAATTAGTTTTCAGAATTTTCACAATGAAGATTTTCTAATTGCAGGCTAAGAATAGACTGAACTACGTAAGTACCATACTCTAGAAGTGTTTGAGCAAAAGCTAATTTATCAGTGATGTTTTAGAGGGGAATTAAAATTGAGTAACAAATAATTGAGCATTAAGTACCTTTCCAATCCCAAGATTATGACCAAAGAGAGGCATAAGTAATATTTAAGTATGCCTAAAGTTCCTTTGATATTCAAAACCATCTACTTGACTTGTATTGGTTTAGTTATTAGAGCTACCTCACTCTAGGATACTCAAACGTTGAAGTGAAACCACTATCTCTGAGTCCTATCCACCCTTACTCTCCCAAATTAAAGAGTATTTCTTGGTTGAGCTGGGCTTTAGTAGCTCCAAAATCAGTCAACTGAAAAAAATAAACTAAAATAACTCAGAATTAATCAGATTATTCACTGTTCAAATACTACATCAAAACTTCAAAAGGCTTCACTATAAACAAACTAATGAGTATAACCTATAGAGGTATACTCATTTTCTGAGCTCTTATTCTTCTCTTCAAACTTGCTGCAGGCTAGATTATGGCTGCAAATCTCTCAATCATGTAACATCTCTCTGGTTGCTTCATGAGCTGTATTGTATTAGTTTGGCTACCTACAATCCATCTAATTTGTGGAAACTCCTCCTGGCTGCATAGTCCTAATTATTCCAGTGGCATGACAGATGAAGGTCAAGAAATAAAGCAGCACAGAGATGGGCAGAGACATTGGTTAACAGATACAATGTTAGGCACATTTAAACAAGTAAAGAAATCAGGCACATTATCTTTTCAAATAAAGTTGACATCTCTGCTAGGATAAAGGTTCCTTTTTCCCACTTTAGCATAATATGTGAATTTAGCAAAATGCTGTTCAGAAATTGACAATGGGACAACAGGGCATAATAGGAAGAGGCTGAGGTCTGATTTTAATTCCTGGCTCTGCCTCTCATCACCGGTAATGTGGTATGGAAAAAATACTCATCTTTCTGAGCCTCTATTTTCTCATCTGAAAAATAGGGACAATAAAGATTCTACCTTTTTCACAGCATTCACTATGATGGTTAAATAAAACCATGCATATAAAAGCACTTTCCAAACTGTGAGGAACTTGTAATTTGATATTATTACTAATATATCACATCTAATATTTCTAAAAGTTGACAAGATCAGAAAGTATAAGTTGGTGCCAGAAGTAAAGCATACTGGTATTAATCTATTGGGAATAAAGTTAATATGGCAAGGCAAAAAAAAAAAAAAAAAAAATCTAAGATTCTCAACTTTTTTTTTTTTTTTTGAGACGGAGTCTTGCTCAGTCGCCCAGGCTGGAGTGCGGTGTCGGGATCTCAGCTCACTGCAAGCTCCGCCTCCCAGGTTCACGCCATTCTCCTGCCTCAGCCTCCCGAGTAGCTGGGACTACAGGCGCCCGCCACTACGCCCGGCTAATTTTTTTTGTAATTTTAGTAGAGACGGGGTTTCACCAGGTTAGCCAGGATGGTCTCGATCTCCTGACCTCGTGATCTGCCCGTCTCGGCCTCCCAAAGTGCTGAGATTACAGGCGTGAGCCACCGCGCCCGGCCGATTCTCAACTTTTAAATTTATTGTTAGGCTGGGTATGGTCGGTCACGCCTATAATCCCAACACTTTGAAAGGCTGAGGTGGGAGGATGGCTTGAGCCCAGGAGTTCGAGACCAGCCTGGGTAACACAGGGAGACCATGTCTCTACAAAAAATAAAAATACAAAAATTAGCTGAGTGTGGTGGCATATGCCTGTAGTCCCAGCTACTCGGGAGGCTGAGAGGATCACTTGAGCCTGGAAGGTTGAGTCTGCGGTGAGCCATGATCACACCACTCAACTCTAGCCTGGGCCACAGAGCAAGATCCTGTCTCAATAAATAAGTAAATAAATAAATGAATTACTATTATTAAGTAATGAAAGGATCTCCTTCCAAGGTCTTGAGAACACTGTAGCTAATTTTTGGATATCCATGAAGACAGGGGATAAAGATAAACCTCTTGTGAAAGCTAAGAAACAGGTACACTACTAGAACAATCAAGAAAACATGGAGAAAATGGTGGAGACGGAAATCTAGTAGGAATAACCAACCTAAAGAGAAGTCTGAAGATTGGCTGGGAAGGCTTTGGGTAAATATCAAAGTACCAGAAGAGCTCACAAGCAATAGACTTCACACTCCCTTCTCATGGCCTTCATAACTTGCTATCACATAGCAAAAATTCCTAGAATTTGCCACTGATCAACAAGAAAAGCAGCAATAAATGATGGAAGAAGCTTACAGTGGTAAATACAAGATTTTTCCATTAGATATATTACAATTATTCTAAAAAATTTACTTCCCAAAATACCTTGGGAAAGGTTAGGATGATATTTGGGCACACTTTCCTAAATAATCTCAAGAAAAGTATCTAGAAGACAACTGTACTTTTCTTCAGGGTCTATACAAATTTTAAACTCTAAAAAACATTAAGCGCTATACATATAAGTAATTTAGCCACCTACTTTCAATAGGATACCAGGCTGAGTTCATATAAGAAAAACACAGGGGATAGAATAAGACTGAGCAATAAACTGAGAAAGCATATTAATCTCAGAGACAAAAGACTTAAAGAGTTCTAGCACTGATTTCTTATTCTATTTTGAGGAAGGGCATTTAATCACCCTATTTCTGTTTCTCCAACTATCAAATAAATTATCAAATATAAACTGGACTGCCACCTGTCAGAAGTTAGAGAAGGAATTCCTCTGTTAAAAAGATGTTGGGAAAAAATTCTACTTTATCTGTTATTCTATGATTCTATAATCGTATAAATACATCTTCCCCAAAATAAAATAAAGGCGCAGGGCCTCAAGCACACCTCAGAAGATATTTAATTAAATGGTCCTTCTTTGGAATATCTTGAGATAAATTATATCAAAACAACTTTAACACTTATTTTTTCTAGTCTAATTATTCTTTTTTTTTTTTTTCTCTCTCTCTCTCGAAAATTTACCTTTATCCTTATCCAATGGTTCCTGGGAAAGAATAGTGCACAGTACCGGGTTTTTCCACACCCCAGTCTCTTGAGCTAGAGTAGCTAAAAAATGCAATTCACAGCTGCCATTCTCCATCAGCTTTTCATGAGCTACCTATAAATATTAAATAAACATCCAAAGAATTACAACAGATTTTTAAAAGCAAGCTTATCAGGCTTTATATATAATACTAAACTTCTGAAAAGACTTTTATCTTAAAACTTTCACATCACATTAAAAAGTACTCAATTCCTTTACTTCTAATATTTAAAGATGAATTTCAAGGATAAGAAATAAATCATTTACAAATCTTAAATAAATATAATGTATTTACAGAATAAGTCTATATTTTCTTTTCCCCAAAATCTAAGCCAGGAGTAACGTTATTCCTCAAGGAAGCAATCAGAATATCCATACGCATAAAAGAACTTACACATTTTATATCCTCTGTGTTTAAAAAAGTTTTCCTCCAAGTCTACCATTAATCAAAAGATTCACATAACGAACTAAGTGACAACTTATGCATATTCCAATAAAAGGGAATTACGAAAAGAAAATAACTAAATGCACGATTTTTTTCATTTATTCATTGTATAGTTCTGGCAGTTTCACATTAAAGCTGACGATGAACCTTGCCTGCTAGTTGTTTCCAAGTGTTCATGAAAGGGGCATAGTCTTCAGTCCACAGAAGACTAACAGTTTTTATTCAATTCAGAAACTGTATATTGAAAATTTCTATGAACAAAGTTCTAGAGAAGAGAGCAACTAGTCCCTGACTTTACGGCGTTTGTCCTCTAGTGGGGTAAAGAAATGTTTAAATAGTTAAAACACAGGGAAAATAAATGCTGTTAGGCATAAACTAACCTTGAGGAAGCTCTGAAATGGGAACAAAGTGTTGTAGAAACTCAAAGCTGCATGCTATTTTCAAACAAAAAGTCTAAACCTCAAAGCCATACAAATATTCCCATTCCAACAAGTTCAGGTGCTTTATTAAGTTTTAAGTAACTGAATGTAGAGGGATGTAAAGAGTTATTTCCTTCATAATCCATCTAAAAAGGTATTAACTAGTCCTTTTGTTTCAAAAAGGAAAGTGTAAAATTTTATCTTATGTTGGCAAACAAAATCAGTAGCATTTAGAATTCTGGTTAAGCATATTAAGTCTGTAGTAGGGTATATCTGAATGGCAAACGGTAAGTTTCAAAATAATTTACCTAAAAATACTTTCTGGAAAAAAAAAACCTAAGATACAAGTTACGGATATCTGAAGTAGAATATGCATGATCAAAAAGTTAGTTGCAATGTGACAAACAGGACAAGACACTTTCATTTCAACAAACAGTTATGAAGCATTTGTTATATGTAAGACATTATGCGGAATCCTATGACATTAAATAAGATGAATTCCCCCTTCAAGGGCCTGTTGCATTTGATGTAGATTTTAACGTTTAATATTAAAATAGGAAAGTTTATTTCTCTGCTTAACTATAGCTTATTCTACATGCTTCTAAAATTTAAGGCTATACCTCTTTAACAAATTTCTTATAGAAAATCTTAAGGCCTAAAGATATTTTAAGAACTCTGGATAGAGAAATGGAGAGAAAGAGAGCTATAGCTTTGAAACTAGCTGGCAGGAGCATTCTTTTTAACTAACCAATTAATCAAAATTTAATTGAAGCCATAATACATCCAGCTCTAGTGCTTGAAACAAAATTTAACATTCTTGAAAATACTCCAAGACAACTAACTGCTAAATTGTGTAGTATCGCATGTAAGCAGAATAACAACACTAAATAAAAGAGACAAAGCATGTGTTTTCAGGCCGGAGAAAAAGCATGGGCTTTGGAATAAAGAACCTTAGTTTGAATAACTACTATGTGATATTAGCTATACAAGTTTGGGCAGATAATTATTTTAGAGTATGAGCCTCAGTTTCCTCACCTTTAAAATGGGGAAACCATACCTACCCACACAAATTTTCATGAGGATTAAATGATATATGTGAAATTCTTATAAAGCACATTGAAGACTTTCAGAAACCAGTTTAACTGTTTCTAAATCCAAATGAGGGCACTTCCTTTTGTGTTCCCTTGCTGCTCTTACAAAGCCCTAATTATCTGATCATAAAGATTATTCAATCTATCTTATTTAGCAAACACTTGTTGAGATCTACTATATGTAAGACACTAGTGTTAATAAGATCAGTAATTAATGTCTGTCATTATTGAGATGTCTTAAAACTTAACTGAATAATTTTTTTAAGAGTAAGGAAAACTGACATAAGATATACCTATATTAAATCTAAAGATTCTCACCTGCACCAGTGACTGAAATTGTTCCCACTGTTTATCTGATAACTCAACAGGCAGACACAGTAAAAGTTCAACACAGCTTCTAAAAAACAAAAAATTGGTAAGGAGAGGAATAATTATTAAAATTCAAAGGAAAATAGAACCAGTAATTCTAATATCATAAGCAGACTCCCCATAACTAATCTATTTAAAATTAAACTATAAGACTTGAGATTTAATGTTTTTGTGTTCTTTTTTAAAGCTAAATCTAGTTTATTTACTCAAAGGTCTACTCACAATGCCAAGCGTTCCAGAACCAAGGCTACATTTTCACATTCAGAGGTAAGATAAGGTCGGGCTTTAACGTAACTTTGGATAGCCACTGTGTATACCTCCAATAAAGGTAAAGGATCTTCTGAAGTTTTCCATTTCTCTGCATATTCTAGGAGTGTCTGTTTTGGAAGGAATAATAAAAAGTATTCAAAACGTAAATCAAAATATACATTGACTCATCAGCTGTGTTTCTGAAAAATTTTGAAAAATACAAACTTTTATTTATAAAAACAAAAAGTTTATATTGATTAAAATATTAAATGAAATATAGTCATATTTTTGGCAGCTCTCTGTAGGAGAAAATATTAGTATTAATTCATCCAGCAATAGCATCATTTCATCAAGGCTAGTTTTAAATAGTGCAAGAGTAGCTCCTCTATTCCCTAGTAAGTTTTAAAAGTTATTTTAAAAAGACATCTGGGCAAGTAATACTTGACCAGGCATGCAGTGAAGAATTTCAAATAATATCTGTCTTCTATTTTTCGTAAAGCAGCAGAAAATTCAATACTGAAAAACAAAATGAATCATGTATGGTAAGCAAAGACATGTCCTTTTTCAGTCCATAAAAAAATAACAGTACATACAAATTAATAATTTTTTGACAAGCGCTAGCATTTAAAAAGTCATCCAAAGACTTTCAACATATAAAATCAACATTAAAGATATTAAATAATTATTATAAGATTAAGTAATTTCTATAATAGTTTTTTAATTAAAAATATTTCTCATCTTTTAATTAAGTAAATATTTTAAATTTACCTCATCAGAATTTCTTTAAAAGATGCTATTTATCTTACTGAATAAAGATGGGAGATAATGGAAAGAGAAGTTACACAGAAATACACACGTTAAGACTCTTATCTAAAAGGTTCTATAGTTATGCTAAATGAAGAGAGATTCTAAATAAATGTTTTTATAACACAGAAGCCACAATTGGTCCTCTCCACATTTCAGGGTTTAAGACTCATTTAATCAAACATATGGAAATTCAGGTGTCTTTTCCTAGAAAATAGGGCATTGAAGAAAAAAAAATTTCCTGAGGGCCCGTATCCTCTGGCATACAGAAGCAGATTTAAAAACTGGAGAGAGGGAGGAGGGAGAAGGGAGAGGGTGGGGATTGTATTCTACTACCAAAGCACTTACTACCTTGTCCTCTCTACTAACTTCCAACTAACAGAATTAGTAAGTGATCAGACGAAAGCAATAGAAAAAGTAAGCTGGTAAACTAAAGGCAACAAAACAACCACTCACCTACTGACTAGCCACATATTCACAGACCTTGGCTCTCACTAATCCCTTCCTTTCCTTTCCCCCTAAGAAGTGAGGGCAAATACTAATTCCTAGGGAGAGAAAGGACAGAAAACCTGCAGCCACAGTGCAGGATGTAGGGTGGGGTGTCAGGGGATACTCAACTAGGTTCAAAACCAACTCCACAGCAAAATTTCCCAGTAAAGTTGAGGTAGAAAAACTTATTTCTCAGATATCCAGGAAAAAACACCCCAATCTTTCCCAGATGAACGCTGAAACAAATCTGCTCTCATCCACACTTTCACCTCACCTCACAATCCCATTATATCCCAAACCTCCATGGCACAAAACAGATTCTATGTGAGGATAAAAACAATCAGAGATAAGTTCCCTAGCTCAATCCACATGAAGCCCAAAGGTAAAGCTATTCCTGATCTTTTAAGTCCAAGCAGGGATAGAGATGCTGGAGAAGAGGGGAATCCGTGTTTCTGTACCCTCTTGGCATTGTTAAATGTAATGATGAACAAATGACATTGTAGCTGGTCAACATGGAACATGAGATGAAGCTGCCTACATTATACCCAAGATGATTCAGCTTCGACGTAAACACAGAAATTAAAGCCTTTTATTTGCCTAATCATGTCACTATTATACATATAATCCCAATCAGAGACTCACTTTTGCAGGTGTCGGGGCTCAGAAACTGATACCCCAAACTGTGGCACTCTGACATGCTGAGGAAGAAGCCTCAGAGTCTCTCTGACCTTCCCCTGTTCCTTCCCGTCTCTTGATCTTCTTTCTCCCAAAGCACAGTTTGAAGTTGTTCTGTGAAGTTTCCTTATCTGTCTAAAGTCCAGATCCACCAAAGAAGAATAAAATTAACTTTGATCCTGTTAAATATAGTGAACCCCAAGTTTCTCTTCAAAGAATCAGTATGTCAGTATGTTCACCTCTCTTATTCTTTGATTCTCCATTTTAAAGTTCAACTCCCTGGTTCTCTTCACCCCCTTACTTCTAAGTTTCAGTAAACAACTTTCTCGCCAGTCCTCATCAGTAGTTCACATTTGTTCCCTGGTCTCCTGGTCGGTCCTGACTCATCCCGGTCACCTGCTTTATCTGAGTCACCCCGGTCACCTGCTCTGACCTAAGTCACCTTTAGTTACCTATTCCTAACCATCCTTCCCACCAAACTACTCACCCTACCACTATGGCTCATATCCCCTGCTCTTTTTAAAATAGCCAATTGGAATTAGCTCAGACTGTGTGGGCCAACCCTAGCCAATACAGGAACGACACAGCAGCAGGGGCTACCTGCATCAGGAACAAGAACTCCTTCCCCTCCCCTGTCCAGGTGTGGTCTCACCATTGTTCCATCTGCGAGGAGCACCTTTTCTGCAGAAAGTAAAAATTGCCTCACTGTGAAAATTAAATTTATGTTTGAGTGCTATTTCTTTGTGGCATTGGGAACAAGCATTTCTAACAGTTCCCTCCCTGAGTTTTTATTAACTGAACTCATAGGGCAGAAACTTTTGTCACAAACCACTGAGTGCTTTGCAGGCTCAACAGACTTTGTCTCAGGCCACTGTATCTTCTTCAAGCCCACTGAATTCCCCTAAAAATAATTTACAACCCTCCTCTAAAATCATCCACATTTCTCCACCTCCCTTTCATTAATAAATTTGTATGCCATTTCAAATCTGCTGTTCATCAGTTGATTTTCAGTGAACCTTCAGAGGATGAAGGGGAAGTTTTCTTTAGGCCCCTACCCAGGAGAATTAACTTTCTTCTAAATATCCATCAAATAAAGAAGAACTTATATTTCTTACGGATCTGAAATGGTTATACTCTCCAATCTTTTGACCAGCTAGATGATTCAGAGGACAATGACAGAGAACTATGGACTACTAGAAATGAAAACATTCTCTTACACGTGATTTTGATTAGAGCAATTAAAACCTGGGATTAGTTCCTGGTTGAACCAACATGAACTAGGAATCAACATGAAAAAGAAAATTTGGAATTCGATGATGCAACCATTCAATCAAAAGGGATGTTAAGATTCATGATCAGTCTTTGAATTCAGTTTGTGCCACTGGCAGGCATACAAGTATGGTATAATAAAAATAACTGATCTTTGTCCTAGGTTCCTAGCACAGAGCTCCTGAAACCCTTGAAATCTACATACGTGTCTTTTTCATGTTAATGAGATAACATTAGGCTGAGGAGCTTCTAGATAGCTTTAAGATAGGGACTGGTCACTAGAAAGACCATGCCATGATTAGAGAGACGGAGCTTGCAGCCCCACCCCCCAGTCTTGGAGGCGATAAAAGGTCATAGAGATTGAACCCAATCGCCAATGGCCAATGATTTGATCAATCATGTCTATGTACTCCACAAGACCTCCTAAATAACAGTAGTCTAAGAGCTTTTGAGTTGGAAAACACATCCATGTGCTGGGAAGGTGGCACATTGCAACTCCACAGAGACAGGCTCTGGTGCTTGGAACCCTTTCAGATCTCACCCTAGGTACTTCTTCGTCTGGCTGTTCATTTGTATCCTTTATAATACCTTATAATAATAAGTATAGCATTTTCCTGAATTCTGTGAGTTATTCCAGCAAATTACTGACCCTGAGGAGGGGGTTGTGAGAACTCCTAACTTTGTAGCCAAGTTGGACAGACTTGGGGACCTGGTACTTGAGACTGGCATCTGACCAAAGTCCTACACTTTTTCCCCCATTAAACCAATGGTTTTTGTTCCCACACTCTTTCAAGAATGAATGAATTTGTCTATACACATATATTTATATTTATACACATATGAACGGACAAAGATAAAAGTCACTGTAATCTGGTTTGAAGATGAGTTTGGGGGGAGATGGCACAGAGGGGAAAAGACAGGGAACAAAACCTAAACGTCTTCCTGCAATGCACCATATTGCTTCCATTAATGAGTAACCTGTACGCAAAATAGGGTGAGAAAATTTAAAACTGTTTTTTGATGAATGACTGATGGAACTAGGGATGCTTAATCTGGATACTAAATAATATTTACTGAATACTTACCACATGGCTAGGTGTTGTTCTAAGAGCTTTACATGTACTACCTACTCAGTAATTAGGTAAATTATAGTAATATGCTTATATTAAAAATTAACAAACCAAGGCATAAAGTAGTGAAATAACAAGCCATAAGGTCACAGAGCTAGGAAAAGGCAGAGAAGGTATTCAAACCCTCATAGTCTGACTTCAGAGTGTTCATTCTTAACTACTATGCGATACATTTCTGGAGAAATAAAAATTAACTTGTAAATCTAATTTTTAAAATTTGGATTAAATTACATTAAATTAGCCAAATTCACAAATCTAGAGGCTTGTCACATAAGAGAGCAGTTAATTTTATTCTGTGTGTCTCACAGGTCATACTAGGACCACTAGGTTAAAGTTTAAAAGAGACACTCCTGTTTCTGATAAGACAGAACTACCAAACCATCAGAGTAAACCAAAAACAGAACAAGTTGGTCTCCTGAGACAGGTGGTGGCCCATCAACTGAAGTTTTTCAAAGAGGAGCAAGATGATTCAGAGTTGAGGATGCTGAAAGGAGTCATACATTAAAGACACACTCCACCATACCAGAAGAGACTACACTAGTATGTGTGTCTGTTCATAAACTAGTGGCTCATGGATGTTTTGATGTGCACATTGTTCAAAAAATATTTGAATTAGTTTCTAATATTTAGAAGTCATATATTTTATATAAAAACTTGGGTTTCTGGCTTTTCTTTTAAAAAAAAAAAATTGGCAACTTTGGGCCCACATTCCAGCATGGCAACTAGCTAGGGCTGAGTGAGACCCAAGGTCTCCCACTGAGATCAGACACAAGCTCTGTGGTTGCTACATGCCTCACCTCCTTAAGGGAGCTACTAGATCCCTACAAAGTTATTTGTGGCTACTGCATCTGTTCTATAGTGTGTGTTATGGGGCAAGCCTAGGATAGAAGAAATAAGCAAGAGGTTAAAGGATCTCTAACACAGTGTTTCTTGCGGTGGTTTTCATTGTTGTCCCCTCTTAAGGAGACCTTTGACTTTTTTTTCCTAATTGTTCATCATCCCCAATGAAATTTTGATACCACAGATTAAACTATATATTTGTTTACATGTAACAAACAATTTAAAAAACAACTTTTTTCTTTAAGAGCCAATTTTTACTCCCTTGAGAACAAAAATGCACACTTTAACATTTGGCTCTTAAGTTGATTTCTCATTATTTAAATCAGCAGAGTCTAGAACATATATGCTTTAGGGAGAAACAGTATAGATTAACTTCTGGTAGCTTCCTTTAGTTGCCCTAAGGATTACCAGGAAGGAAAATAAAAGAGAAATAAAACCACAGGGGTGTTACATTTAATAAACATGGGGATTAAATTACATTACTGTCCTACGTAAAGATAAGACTAGTGGAGTGTTGGTTATGTTTATATTATTACATTCATGTTCCACTTCCAATTTACATCTAGGGTTCTCCAGAACAGAAGTTGTCAAACATTTTGATCTCATGACTCTTTACCCTCTTAAAAATGACTGAGGAACCCAAAGAGTTGTTTATGTGAGTTACAACTACTGACATTTACCATATTCAATATGAAAACTGAGACTTTTACATATTTATAAACAAGTTTAAAATAACAAACCCATCACATAAGATATTTTTAATAAAAATGCATTTCCTGAAAAAAGTGAAAAGAGGCATTGTTTCACATTTTTCAAATCTCTTCAAAGTCCGACAAGAAAAAAGAGTGGGTTTCTCATATTGGTTTATACACTTAATCTGCTGCAATACCACACATTAGGTATCTTTGGAAAACTCCCTGTGCACGACTGAAAGGTAGCAAATAATATCTTACAGTTTTGACCTTTTACCCTGAAGAGCCTTTGATGAATGTGAAATACTCTTTAAAATTTCTAAGTTATTAAAATGTATTTTAAGGTTTTGTGTAGAAATGGTAGACTGGACACATTTATTTTGCACCTTACTCTCTTCTCCCCAAACCTCACTGAAACTACAGTAATTTTTTTTAAAGTGGCATAAACCCATAAGAATAGGAACATGGGAATGGAACAAACAGAAATAAAATCTTAAAAGCTGGAAAGCATATGTAAGATTGACACTCCAAGAAAAGTGACTCCTAAATAGGCTTTAGGTAAAAACAACAAAAACAAACAAACAAGCAAAACCTACTAACTCTGCATAATCACCAAAGGGCTCAGGAACTGGGAGCACCAGATGCCTCTGAAAATGGGGGGTGAAAGTGGGGCTAAAAAAGAGAAAACTGGTTGAAAAGTCTATTTTAGGAGTTAAGCCTCCCTGATTTCCTCCTCACTCTCCACAGCTAGAAAATCCAAGCAAGGTACTGCCACTCTTCCTCAGTAAAGAAGTTTAAAAAGAGGTGTTTGGACACAGTTGAGAAGAAGTATCTTACTTTTCAGGGCAATAAGTCAACTTTACATACTCCCTATAGACAGCAAGCCCCTTTTTTCCAACTCACTGCCTGAACTTCCAGGTCCCTAGCTGAGTCTTTTTCTGGGAAATCAAAAAGAAAAGATCCAAGAATCTGACACCAAGCCTTCATCAGGGAATGAAACAAACTAGACCCCTTATTTGTGAAAATCACAACAAACGTCATACATGAACTTGGAGCTCTCAATCACGTTTTTAGCAGTATACCCTTAAATACGGTATTTAAAGACCAGTAGACATTTTTAAAAAGCTTCTAACGTTGAGAGAAATCAAAACAAGGAGGAAAAAAGCAATTCTGAATAAACAGAAACTATGCAGGGAGAAAATAAAATTTCAAGAAACTACCATTGATATTCTTGGATATATGAGAAAACACATTACATCTATGAATAAAAACACCATGTTATAAGAAATAGTTATGGGAAAAAAGACTAATAAAAATTACAGATAGGACAAAAAAGATTTTAAAATTTAAAGAATAATGCTAGAGGTCCCATAATTAACAACAGGAGTTCCAGGAAGTCAGAATAGAGAAATTGAGGTGAATAAATAAAATACTTAATTGAAATTAATTTTCTAGAACCTAAGAACATGAATTTTAAGAATGAAAAGGCCCACTGAATGTCCAGCACAGTTACTGAAAATAGAACTGTACCAAAGTACTTTCTCATAAAATTTCAGAACTCAAAAACAAGATAGGATCAAAATAAGATTGGAAGGGGATGAGGCAGCAGACTTCTCAACAGCAACACTGAAGCAAAAAGAAAATGAAGCACTGCATTGAAAGCTATGGGGAAACTATTTATATCCAACGATTGTAACTATTAAAACAAAAAAGTCATTTTTGGACATATGTGGTCTAAAATTTTTTACCTTCTAGGCACATTTTTTCAGGATGTTACTGAAGAAGGAATTTCACCAAAATGAAAAATAAACCAGGAAAGGAGTCAGAATGATACACAGAAGAAAGGGAGCTCTAACATGAGAGAGATGAATGAGGTAAGATTCCAAGAAGACAGTTGTGCAATGGACCTGGAAAATAATTATAGCATATTAGATGGATTTTGGATAAATTTCTTCAAGATGAAATTGATAGGGAACCCAAGGTGCTTGAATAAGCTTAAGAGGAGATTTAAACAATTGAGGGAGAATTTGGATTGAATTAGTGATAAACACACAGAAAATTAAGCTAAGAAAAAAACATGATAATTTACGTCTACAGAAACAGGACTCTCCAATTAGAAAATGCACACTCTTCACAAACACAAGTAAAACAGTTACAAAAATTGAACACAAACTAGGCCACATAGACAGTCACATGAAATAAAGAATATGTTCACATTTTTTATATTTTTTCCACATTTTTCCACATTCTTTGAATATAATGCAATAAAGTTAAACACTTAACAAAAGAATACCCTAACAAAGAAAACCACAAACTTGAAATTTCAAAGTGTACTTCTCAGTCTGGGGTAAAAGAAACCATCATAGAAATCAAAAAATACTTACACTTGAATTATAGCAAAAACAACCTATCAAAATTCGTAGGATGCAGCTAAAGCAATCTTAAGGGGGCAGTTTTAGATGCAAATGTTTATACTGTCACTTCTGTTACAGCTTTAAAAAATACATATATACACATTTGTTCCGACACAACATTAGCAAAACATGAATTTCTCATTTGCTTATATACTATTTTTTGGTGGGAAACATTAGGTGAAAGCAGAGAATTGTACCCAGATGAACTGAGCTGTTAGAATATGCAAAATGCACACACGCACGCAAATCAAACATGTACCAGCTACCTCAGTTCACCATAAGTGTTATTAGTGATAACCAATCACACGTGGTGTTACAACTTTCTATCCAATTTCAGAGAACTCTCCTTCTGCTAATTCACATTAACTCACAAACTACATCCCTTCTGACACCCACTTTCCTTCTGGTGCTCACTTCCACAAAGAAACTTCAGATCTTTTTCAAGGTAAAGTACCTATGCATTTTTTAACTACTTAATAGGTATAAAACTGCGCTACTGTTTCAATAAGGTTCTCTGTGTGTGAGATGACGTTTTTGCATGCTGTGTCTCTTAAGTACATTTTTTCAATAAGCCCTGGGATCTTTAATGTGCAATTTTACATGTCAAAGAGATTGTTAGGAATTCATATATTGTGATAAAACAAATATCACATTTGTTTTGTGATATTTGTTTGATAAATGGCTGCATTTAAAAAAGAGAAAATAAAGAATAGCCAAAGAGGATATTATTGGGACAAATGGAGAAATTTAAATACATATCATAATTAGATAATAGTGGTGTGTCAATATTACATTTCCTGAGTGTGATGATTGTGTTGTGAGTATACAGAAAAATGTCTTTGGCCTTAGGAAATAAATGCTTAAAGTACATAAGGGGGGCAATGTCATAACACTGGCTAACTCTTAAAAGATTCAGACAAGAAAATAAAGTGTGAGATAAAGCAAATACGGCAAAATGTGAATGAAGGAGGAATCTTGGTGAAAGCTATGGGGGTATTCATGGTACTATTCTTGTAACTTTTCTGTTATAAAGAGTTTGGAAAAGCAAAGTATTGAGGGTGGGATGTGTGGTAGATTGAATTTTTAGCACCTCTCCTTATTTCCATGTCGTTCGTCACATGACTTTGGAGTACTTCTCATAATGGTAGAAAATATTTTCCTAACCCATGTGACTTGTTCTGACCAAGAGAATGGGTCAGAAGCGATAGTAGGACGGCTGTAAGTTTAAGCATCTCGCTTTCTTTCATGCTTCTGCCCTCACAATGAGAGATACATCCAGATTAGCCTGCTGTTCCCAGCAGGGTAATGAGAGGCAGATGTCATCCTGTTGCTCCAGTTGAGTCCAACACGTATCAGGTAACAGCCAATCTGAAACATATCTATCAGTCCAGCCAAGATCAACAGATACTTAACCAGACCTCAGATGAGTAAGCGATAATGCTTATGTTAAATGCTATTAAAGTTTTTGCAGTTTATTATGCAAAATTTGGTGAAAATAACTAAGTAGCCAACTTAAATTGGAAAAAGAACAGGATAAAGTCAAAGAGTATAAAAACGTAAAAGTAATAAAACTAAGATGAGAAATAAATGACAAAAAAAATAAAGGCACAGATTGTGGTGAGGATGTTTAAAAAAAGAAAAAAATAAGAAAACACACAGAGAGGGTCAACAAAACTAAACCTAGTCATCTGGCAAAGCTGGTCAAGAAAAAAAGAGCACAAATCAACAGTACTGGAAATGAGAAAGGAGTCATAACTAGAGAAGCAATAAAGATGTTTTAAAATCAAAATATATTGAATAATCTTATTTGAAATAAGATTATTGAGTAAGAATCATGTTATCTGAAAATAACTTAAAAATCTGAATAAAATGGGAATGGTTAGAACATTACTAAAATGATCTCACAAAGAAATAGAAAAAAACAGTCCTTTACCTATTAAGAAACTGAATCCAGGTTAAGAAAAAAAAAAAAAAAAAAAGAATTATCAGACAATTTTTATAGAAAAATCCAGCAAACAGGCTGGGCATGGTGTCTCCTGTCTGTAATGCCAGCACTTGGGGAAGCCAAGGTGGGGGGACAATATGAGGCCAGGAGTTAGAGACCAGCCAGAGCAACACAGTGAGACTTCATCTCTACCAATGATTTTAAAAATTAGCCAGTTATGGTGCATGCCTGTAATCCCAGCTACTTGGGAGGCTAAAGCTGGAGGATCTCTCGCGCCCAGGAGTTCGAGGTTGTAGTGAGATACTGCACTACAGCCTGAAGACAGAGAGATATATTGTGTCTGGGGCCAGTGGGGAGGGGGGAAAAACCCCAGCAAACAATCCTTTAGGAAACAGATAATCTCTTTATTACAGAAGCTTTTGGATGAAAGGAAGAGTGGGAAAATTCACTAATTCATTGTTTGAGGCTACTATAAACTTGAGAATAAAACTCGGTACATACGGTATGAGAAAGGAATAATCACAGGCCAATCTCAGACATAAACAGCAATTTAAAAATCCTAAATGTGGCCAGGCGCAGTGGCTCACGCCTGTAATCCCAACACTTTGGGAGGCCAAGGCAGGCAGATCGCCTGAGGTCAGGAGTTCGAGACCAGCCTGGTCAACATGGCGAAATCCCGTCTCTGCTAAAAATACAAAAATTAGCTGGGCATGGTAGAAGGTGCCTATCATCCCAGCTATTCGGGAGGCTGAGGCAGGAGAATCGGTTGAACTCAGGAGGCGGAGGTTGCAGTGAACCAAGATTGTGCCATTGCACTCCAGCCTGGGCGATAAGACTGAGACTTAGTCTTAAAAAAAAAAAAAAAAAAAAAAAAAAAAATTCCTAAATGTTACCAACCAAATCCTACAATAAATAAACTTTAAATTTTTAAAAAAATATTTTGAAACAATCACAAAGTTACAGAAAAGTTGGAGATACAGTACAAAGAAATTTTTTTCCTAAGCTATTTGATAGTTAGTGGCCAACCTAATGCCTCATTACCTTCAAAGAGTATGTATTTCCTACACAGGAGTACATTCTCCCACATAACCACAGTATGACCATCAGAATCGGGCAATAAACACTGATTCATTACTACTATTTAATCTGCAGACATTCACGTATGCCAAATTATCCCAATGACATCTTTTATAGAAAAAGATACAGTAGTAGTACAGTTTGCGTTTGTCATGTCCTAGTCTCCTTAAACCCTAAATAAGACTTGAAAGACTCAGGACCCTGGCACCACTGGAGATTATTATAGGCCACTCATTTTGTAGAATGTCCCTCAATTTGGCTTTAGTATTTTCTCTTGATTAGATGTATGCTAAACGAAAGAGCTTTAAAATAGAACTACATATGAATGAGAGCATGGTATACAAAAAAGTCCCATTAGAAACCAGTGAGGAAAGTACAGACTATTCCATAAATAACCTGAAACAACCATCTAAACGGGAAAGAAAAATTATAACTATTCCCAGCATACAACAAAACTATATACTATATGGACAAGTAATTGAATGTGAAAAGCAATACTTTAAAACTTTAGGATGAGGCTGGGCACGGTGGCTCACGCCTGTAATCCTAGCACTTTGGGAGGCTGAGGTAGGCGGATCACTTGAGGTCGGGAGTTCAAGACCAGCCTGACCAACATGGAGAAATCCATCTCTACTAAAAATACAAAAATTAGCTGAGCGTGATGGTGCATGCCTGTAATCCCAGCTACTTGGGAAGCTGAGGCAGGAGAATCGCTTGAACCCGGGAGGCAGAGGTTGCGGTGAGCCGAGATCGCGCCATAGGATTCTAGTCTGGGCAACAAGAATGAAACTCCATCACAAGAGAAAAACAACAACAACAACAACAAAAAACTTCAGAATGAAAACATAGGAGAACACCTTAAGACCTCAGGGCAAAGAAGGTTTTCTTAACAAGACAAAAAATACACACCATAACGGAAGACAGTAACTGCAGCTACAACAGAATTAAAAACTTGTTTTCACCAAAACCCCATAGAAAATCAAATAAAAGGCTACAAACTGGGAAGACATTTTGTATCTCATATTCACAAATAATACATAGTGCCATATGCATAACACAAATTTCATAACATAAAAATAAGTCTACCTCGGAATCTCAGGGTTGAGCTTGTCCACCACTATTTTTTCTTCTGAGTATGTTGCCTTTATATCATCTCTCTCCCAAATTGTAAGAATTCAGGAGACTCTCACTTACTTGTGATGAAATCCAATAATCTTACTTCCCCATTGTTCTGGTTGAGACACTTGTTTCCCCATATCTCAGTATACCATCCCTGGCAAATGGCTCACTGCAGTAGTTATTTTAGTAGTAGTTGAGCATTTTCAAAGAAAATCAATTATGAATTTAACATGATTCACATTCCCATATACTCAGTGCTAGGATATGAAATAACCATTCACAAAACTGAGTTTCTGATAGCTTTGAATCCCTAAATAATCTCCAATATGGATGCTGTAACACAATCTCCAGACTTTCTGAGAATTCTAAAACTTCTGGTTCCAGGGCCTACTCTCTTTGTAGCATTTTGATGGCATGAACCAATTATAATCCCAAAACTTCCCTATTCCCTAGCCTGACATGGCATGCCCCATAAGTTCTCTGTTCTTGTATATTCTTTGCTATAAGCTAGGTTTACAGAAGCAACCACATCAATGCCTTGGCACAAAGGGTTTCAATCTTGGAAAAACATGAGCATGTTTGATGCTAACCTAATTCCTAAGAAACCTGACATTAATGGGAGAAGAGGTTTTTTTTTTTAATGTCTAGTACATAATACAGAAATGGAATGTTTTTAGGTTTCATCCACTGAATTAATTCTCACAATGCTATGTAACTGTTTCTCTGTAAAAAACACTCTTAAAAGGACACTTCTGACTTCAGCTTAGTCTCCACAGTATTTCTGGCTTTGAACTTACTTTCCAAAAATGCTAACATAGTATGTCTGGTTGATCTGTACCTTTACATTTTGACTCCCATAGTCAAGTAGTCATAATGAAGGTAAATACATGGCTCAAATCTGAAGTGAAGACTTTAGCCCAACATACAGCCAAATATCATGTGGGAGGTCCAAAATCCTTAAGCGTAAACCCCTTACGTAGAATGTAACCCCTAGTAACTTCAGAGACCTACAAGCTCAGTATGTACACAATCAGATTCAAAGAAAGACAGTCTAGCTGCCATAAATAATTATAGCATGAGTCTCAATCTCAACTTGCTGGGGATAAGCCAGAAAGGGTGCCACAGTCTACTGTGCATGTCTATCATGGGCCAATTGGCACATACAATACATCCTTACTTTAGGACATGAAATACAATGGTAGGAAACCCAGCTTTAAAGGTGATTGATTCCCTTAATTTCTATATTCTCTAGTAACTGCTCTGAATAGAAATAAAATTCAACAGAAATAGGTTTTCCCTTAGTAATTTATACTCATTGTATAAGTGACTTTGATAAAAAAGAAATTAAAAACATTTTCCTAGAAACAAATGCTAATATAGGCTGAACCAGAGGGCATGTGATCCATTCTCAGCACAGGAAATGGTACTGAAACAACTGAATATCCACATGCATAAAAATGAAATGAGATGCTTACCTTACATCATACACAAAACCCAAAATGGACCATACTTAAATGAAGAGCTAACCCTATAAAACTTCTTGAAGAGTTCTTAGAACACCAAACATGATCTATTTTTATAAAGTTCATAAATTGGACTTCAACTCATCAAAATAAAAAACTTCTGCACTTCCAAAGACTCCATTAAAAAATGAAGAGCCAAGTCATAGGTTGAGAAAAAAATGTTTACAAATGATATATCTAACAAAGGGCTCATATCCAGAATACAGAAAGAACTACTACAACTCTATAATAAAAAGACAACCTTGTTTTTAAAAATGGGCAAAAGACTTAAATGGACAGTTCACCAGAGAAGATAACAAATGGCTGAAAATGCACATGAAAAGATGTTCAATATTACTAACCATTAGGGAAATATGAATTTAACTATGAGATACCACATCCACTAGAATGGCTATAATTTTAAAAAGACAATACCAAGTGTTGGTGAGTATACAGAGAAACTGGAACTCTCATACATTGCTAAGGAGAATGTAAAATGGTAGTCACTTTGGATAGTCAGTTTCTTACAAAGTTAAACATAAATTTACTATTCAAACCAGCAATTCAACTCCTAGCAATCCACCCAAAACAAATATAAGCATGTTGGCCAAAAGAGCCTAAAACTAGGAACAAGCCAAATGTCCATCAATAGTTTGAATGGATGAGCAAAATGTAATAAACCCATATGGCTGAATATTTTTCAACAATAAAAAGGAATGAAATGTTTGATAGGTTTTGTCCCATTTAGTGAGAATATTTATGTATTCTGCTGTGTTTATGAGATGCAACCCAAGGACCCTCTGAAGTTATTATGTAATACAGTATATGCACCATATTCTTTTTTGAATGCAGAACATTTTTGAATTCTGATTCACATCTGGCTCAAAGTTTCAGATAAAGATTGCAAAGTTCACAGAGAATTAATAACTTCCCCAAGTCTAATATATTTAAGTACTTCATATCTTATAAAACCTATTTTAAGTCTCATCCATTTCCCAACTACAAAGTAGTTCTAATGTTAATATTTTCTAAAATGACTAACATGGAATACATAAACATGCAATGGTGACTTGGTTATGTCAGGATTTAAATTTTAAGCTAATTGGTGTCATTGTTACACAGACCTCTAGCTATCCGCATATTCTCTCCAACTCATCAAATTTTATAGAATCAATTTGAAACTGATGAAAAAGAAAATACCAATCAGTATCTATTAAACATTGCTTAAAACAGCAATGATTCAAATCATATTACTTTTATCTTCAGGAAAAGTTAACTACATTTCAGAGGGACCTGTTCTTAAGATACATAAATACTCTTGAAACAGAAATGATCTAAAAATCCCTTTAACTGTAGCACCCTCATAACCCAGAATCAAAGATTGAAAACACATACTGTTGAAAGCTAGAAATGAAGGTACATCTTTCAACTAAAATGGATACATCTTAGATAAAAAACTGAAACTCTAGCTCTACTTAATGCTTATTTTTTTGAAACAGTCTCACTCTGTTCCCCAGGCTGGAGTGCAGTGGCATGACCTCCGCCTCTGGGGTTCAAGCAATTCTCCTGCCTCAGTCTTCTGAGTAGCTGGGATTACAGGTGTCCACCACCAGGCTCGGTTAATTTTTTTGTATTTTTAGTAGAGATGGGGTTTCACCCTGTTGGCCAGGCTAGTCTCGAACTCCTGACCTCAGGTAATCCACCCGTCTTGGCCTCCCACAGTGCTGGGACTACAGGCGTGAGCCACTGTGCCCAGTCTTACTTAATGCTTTTTTTTTTTAAAAAAACCCAAGTGTTAAAAATCTGATATTCTAAAATTGTACTCTGGTTTCAAAAACATTTATGGTACTATCTAACCTACTGCAATTAAATGAAATACTAAATTTTCTACTATGGGATGGATTTCCAGAAGAGCAACTGCTAGGATAAAGCAAACAGATATGCTGTTTTACTGACAGATTTACTGGCCAGATTGCTTTCCCAAAAGGTTGTTTTCTCATTTCCACCGAAGTTTGAGTGCCTTTCTCTATATTACCTCTAGCAAGAAATCATATACAACCCATTAAATTCTACAGTTTCTCTAATCTGCACTTCTTTAAATAATAATGAATCTGACCTCCTTTCTCATTTGTTGTCCATTTGGATTTGTTTTGTCTGTTGCTCTATCACACTGATGGTCTCTTTTCTTGTCACACCGCAAGAATTTTATATATTACAGAAATTCACCTTTTGTTCATCACCAGTTTTAGAAATAATTTTCTGGATCTACTGTTTTCCCTGTTGGCTTTGTTATTTTAAATTCATTTTTATGTTATGAAATATGTCCATCTTTTTACACTTTCTGGGAATAATATAAAGACTAGAAAGTCTTCATTAGGAAGGACTAAATACGTAGTCTCTCAGATTATATTTCAAGTTTTTTTTGTGTCTGTGTGTCATGTACACAAGCAGTCTTTGCTTTTGCACAGTTCTGAAATACACAGGTACCAGTCATCACAGTTTAAATAATAGTCCCCAACAACCTGGTTCAACTCTGTTACCACAGTGTATCAACTTTGAGTAAGTGCACAGTTTCTAGATGTCTGGTCCACAAATCACTAAGTAAATAAGAGATGTGCATCATGATCAGTAAGCAATCACATAACTTTTCCCAAAATTTGACAGCAACTGGTTACTGGGTACCTGTTTGTATACTCAGTATATGCACAAACAGCAAAGTGTGTAACTGTGTTGTCTTCCTGTCTCTCAGTGATACACTGACTTGACATTTTACAAAAGGAAACAGTCAAAAGAGGGGACTGACCAACAAAAATGGAAGTGCAGCAAGGAAACAAAAAGTGGCAATGCTGAAAGTGGAACTGGAAACTGGTTATGACCAAAAGATGAAGATATCCCAGAGGAAAAAAACTTCACATTAAAAGAAGTCTCTGAAATATTTCATGACTTTGGAAATGCCAAGTACTATATAAAATGTTGAAAATTAATACAAATTTAGAAAAGAAAATGATAATTTGGCAAGGCACAGAAGAGATGCTTGCTCCATATCTTAAGTTATACAATTAGAAGGCAAGCACCATTGAAACTATTCTCGATAAGCTTTTTACAATAGAACATCCTCTCAATTTTTTTTTTCTTTTCTTTTTTTTTTTCCCAAGACGGAGTCTCATTCTGTTGCCCAGGCTGGAGTGCAGTGGTGCTATACTGGCTCACTGCAACCTCTACCTCCCAGGTTCAAGCGATTCTCCTGCCTCAGCCTCCAGAGTAGCAAGGATTACAGGCATGTGCCACCATGCCCAGTTAATTTTTGTATTTTTAGTAGAGACGGGGTTTCCCCATGTTGGCCAGGCTGGTCTCAAACTCCTGACCTCAGGCAATCCACCTGCTTTGGCCTCCCAAAAGTGCTGAAATTACAGGCGTGAGCCACCACATCCTGCCTAGTTCTCGATTTTTCTAATGTTTCAAATTTTTAGATAATTTTAAATAATTATTTTCTATTTTTTGTATTTTTAGTGTATTATTTTAATTCTTTTCCTCCATTTCCCAATACATTTATGACCAGTGATGGGTATTTTTAATAGTTTAATGAAAATTTTAACAGTCACAGGAAAACTATGAAATTTCCAACTGATAAAGTATTAAATAAAATTGCTTTGCAGTTTCAGCTCTCATCGTCACTTCTGCAACACCTCAAAGTGCACCATGCAAATGAAGGAATACCTGTATTTACATCTTTATCTAAAAAACAATTTTGTATGTGATGTGAGGGTCCATTTTTATCTTTGGACAGCCAGTTGATACCAAAATCCTCATATTAAACTTTTCTCATTAAATTCAACACTGTGTTGTTATACACTAACTTCACAATTTGTACCAGAATTTTTTCACTCTCTACTTGTTCTAGTAATATACTTTTCTATTCCTTAAATGTTTACGTATTGCTATAATCTAAATGTGAAAAGGCAAATCTTCCTTTCACTATCTTTTGCACAGTTATTTTAATCTATTCTTCAACATTTTACTTTTCTTAAACTACTAACACTATGTTAAATAAAAATAGTATTAAAAGGGATTCCTATCTGTAACCTGTTTACAATGGAGAAGATTTTTTTGTTTTTATCACTTAAAATTATGTCATTAGTTTCTAAAACTTAGTCCCTATTACATTAAATAATTTCTGTGTATTCCTATTTTACAGAGTTTTTATTGGGAATGGTGATTTTAACGAAGGTCATTTGTAGCATCTACTGCATACAGGTGTTTTTTTTTTTTTTTCTCAAATGAGCTTTTCAATTTAATATAGTATATAGATATTTTCAGGTACAGAACCAGCACTGAATTCCTGCAATACCATCTGTTTTGTTAAAAGGATTTTTTGTATATATTGCTGGATTCTATTTCCTAATATTTTATTTAAACTTTTGCATATATATTCTTTCACATGTGAAACTGGCCTACAGTTTTCTTTTTAAATATTATTTATTAGGTTTTGATATTAAAGTACTTTGTAAAATAAATTCGGAAGCTTTCGATTTATAGGCCATAAATTACTCTTTTCAGTTAAACTGAGAAAAGAGTAATTTATGGCCTATAACAGTTTTAACAATAGAACTTGTATTCATTCAGACTTTTCTTGATTCAGTTTCAGTAGTTTGAATTTTAAATGGAAGTCCACCATTTCTTCTTGTTTTCAAATTTGGTGCTACAGAGCAGCAAACTTAGTTCTTGCCCCCTAGATCCACAGTTGTCTCCTTATTCCTGATTTTGTCTACTTCTGCTGTCTTTTTTTTCACTTAGATGTGAAAAAGAGTAATCTTTTTCAAAGAATTCATTTATTTTTAATTCTATTTTTTCTGCTTCATTAATTTCAACTTTTTTCTTTTTTCTGATTTAACATAAATGTTTAATTTCATTTTTCACGCTTTTAAACTAAAAAGTCCTTGTAAACAGCATTTTTATGTCTAAGAGTGAACTCAAATTATTCACATTTAATTTTATTCCTTCCATATTTATCATTTAATCTCCCCTTTCCTTTTCCCTATTTGTTCTACCAAGTTTGTTTTTATTGTTTTCCACACTTATTTAGAAGTTCTAAATTCATTCTGATAATGAATGCTGTGCCTTTTCTAGACATATGACATGAATAAGTTTCCACACTGAATTTCCCATGCTCCAATTCTCCCTAGTTACCCATCTAAAGGATGAGACCTTTAGGTTCTAGGGTTAGAATACTTCTATTTCCCCTGTTCTTGTTTTTCCTTTTCCTCTATTCGACCTTTAAGATGTTTTATCTCCCTCCTCTATCTCTCCTCATCTTAGTTCCTAGATTTTGTTAAATTAGTACAGGCAGAGTATCCTTTATATAAAATGCTTGAGATCAGAAGTGTTTCAGATTTTTTCAAATTCTGGAATATCTACATACACATTAACGAGACATCTTCAGTATGAGACCCAAGTCTAAACATGAAATTCATTTATGTTCCATGTAAACTCTACACTTAGCCTGAAGGTAATTTTATATAATGTTTTTAAATAACTTTGTGCATGAAACAAAGGTGCACACTGAGCTGTCTTATTACTCTTGGAGGGCGCACTTGTGTGAGAATCTGAGCATGTATGTGCAGAAAAGATACATCACAGTTGAAGGGCGCAGGTTGTTTTTTCCCTTGGGGACACTGAATAAACTGTGTTGTGCCTGCATTTTTTTTTTTTTTTTTTTGGTGGGAGGGTCTCTCTCACTTTGTCATTCAGGCTGAAGTGCAGAGGTGCGATCTTGGTTCACTCTAGCCTCAATTTCTCAGGCTCAAGTAATCCTCCCATCTCAGCCTCCCGAGTAGCTGGAACTACAGACGTGCCACCGCCTGGCTAATTTTTGCATTTTTGATAGAAATATTTTTCGCTATATTTCCCAGGCTGGTCTCAAACTCCTGAGCTCAAGCGATCTGTCTGCCTCTGCCTCCCAAAGTGCTAGGATTGCAGGCATACCACCACACCCTGCTGTGTGGCCGCATTTTAACTGAGACCTGTCACATAAGCTCAGGTATGTTTTCCACTTGTGGCATGATGTCGGTGTTAAAAAATTTTAAGATTTTGGAGCATTTCTAATTTAGGGTTCTCAGATTAGGCAAGCTCAACCTGTACTTAAAATTACCCTCATCCCCGATACTTGGAGACTAGGGCAGGAGAATTGCTTGAGCTCAAAGGTGGAGGCTGCAGTAAGCCACGTTGCCATCGCACTCCAGCTGGGGCAATAGGAATGAAATCCTTTCTTTAGAAAATAATTTCCTTATATTTAAAGTTTTTTGCTTCAAGAGTCTTTATATAACAGTAACTGAACTCATTCCTGGTCAAATCTATTCCTTATCCATTAAGATCCCTGGAAATCCAGCCCACTGAAATAAAAGTACCAGTATGTATGAACTTAAAATACAGGCACGTGCAATGCAATACTGTTCCTGATGGTCAAGATCTCACAAAAAAGTGAACATTCATCAGTAGAGAATTAATGAATAAACTGTGATACAGTTACTCTGTGATTCTCATGGAAACATTCACATGAGCCATTATTTAATAATTAAATGCAATGAAGTATATAATTCCATTTTTGAAAAATCAGGACTGACAAAGGCATTTTCTATGTGTGTGCATGTATCTACGTGTGTGTACAGAATTACAAGAGCCTTAAAACATTATGGAAGGGCACAAACCTAAGTGAATAAGGGTTTCCTAGAGGGGTTTGGGTATGTGGAAGAGTGTCCATGATTTAAAAAAAAAAAAAAAAACCATGTAAAATCATCCTTCCTGTGCAAAATTAACGTGTATATTGGAATGTGCAACATGAACGAAAGCACAATAACTGACTTATCAAATAATGGTCGAATTCTAAGAAACTTACCAAAAAAGTTATTTTCACTAGGGTTAAAATAAAAATCCACCCTCACCCTAAACAGTGCATCTAGATTTATATTCACTTTTTAAAATAACAGAATTGTTCCAGTAGCTCTAGAAAGACTGTTGAGATATTTTATTGGACCTTCTTACATATAACAAAAGTTCCAATGATAAATTGCAACTCAATCTCTGATAAATTAACCCGTGAACCATAAAAACAAAGTTCTCTGTTAAAAGCATTTTCTCCCCGTCTGTTGTTTGCCTTTTGTGGTTCCCACCATAAAGAGGTTATAAACGTTTTTGTAGTCAAATCTGTCAGTGAATCATCAATCATTTCTAAGTTTGTGTTACCCTTAGAAAGGCTTTTCCATCACAAAGCAGACGTCTATGAGAAACAAATTCTCAAACCTCCCCAGTATCAGGCACATAAAGATTAAAAGTGCCAGGCATGGTGGCTCACACCTGTAATCCCACCACTTTGGGAGGCCAAGGAGGGGTGAATCATTTGAGGTCAGGAGTTTGAGACCAGCCTGGCCAACATGGTTAAACTCCATCTGTACTAAAATAAAAAAATCAGCTGGGCGTGGGGGGCACTCCTGTAACCCCAGCTACTTGGGAGGTTGTGCCAGAATCGCTTAACCCGGGAGGCAGATGTTGCAGTGAGTCGAGATTGCGCCACTGTACTCCAGCCTGGGCGACAAAGCGAGACTCCGTCTCAAAATAAATAAATAAATAAAATAAAAGCAACAAGGAGACATGATTTCACCCTAGAAAATGGTAAAAATTATATAGCTTCAAAAACAAGTATTGTAGAATGTTCATCAGTGCAGACTCTTGGAGGTCAATTTGGGAATGCAAAATACTAGTTCCAGAAAACAATTCTAACCAAGTATTGCCACATACATGTAAAGATATTGATATTAATATAAGGGTATCTTGACAAAAACTCTAACCAAAACACTGTTAACAATCTAAGTGTCACTAACAGAAGACTGTTTAATAAAAGCTTGTCCAACCCATGGCCTAGGATGACTTTGAATGTGGCCCAACAGAAATTTGTAAATTTTCTTAAAATTATGAGTTTTTTTGTGATTTTTTTTTTTTTTAAATCTCATCAGCTATCGTTACTGTTAGTGGATTTTATGTGTGGTCCAAGACAATTCTTCCAGTGTGGGCCTAAGAAGTCAAAACATTGAACACTCCTGGTTTAATACATTATGGAATGTCCGTATTATGAAACATTATATTTAAGAATGTAGTAGCTTTGAATACACTGACATGGAATCATGACCAAGATTTATCATTAGGTTAAAAAAAAAGTATGGTATAGAATATTATGTATTATATGATCCCACTATTTAAATATAAACATATAAATACAAATGAATTATATCTGTGTGAATGCATAGGAAACTGTCTAGAAAGAATACTCAGGTTTTGTATAGTTACCTCTGAAGAGTAGAACAATTTAAGGAAGATAATATTTGTATTGCTTCATTTTTAAAGAAGAATGTTACATTCATAACTAAAGAAGAAATAGTAAAGAAAAAAATGGAAAAAGACTATTAATACTCTGTACCGGAGCGGTAGCTTCAAAGATGTTTATTAACTATTTAATTCCTTTGGAGAAATTTTTCTCCAGTCTTCTTGAAAATACATATTCTGGGAGGCTAAGGCGGGCAAATCACCTGAGGTCAAAAGTTCCAGACCAGCCTGGCCAACATGACGAAACCTCATCTCTACTAAAAATACAAAATTTAGCTGGGCATGGTGGCATGCATCTGTAGTCCCAGCTACTCGAGAGGCTGAGGCAGGAGAATCACTTAAACCCAGGAGGCAGAGGTTGCAGTGAGCCACGGTCAGCACCACTGCACTCCAGCCTGGGTGACACAGCAAGACTACATCTCAAAAATAAATAAATAAATATAAATATAAAATTAAAAATGAAAATACATATTCACTGGCCTAAGAACTCCATTTCCTGATACATTTCCCTGTAAGCAAGCATAGGTAATCTTCACTGCTCTAATAACTTAAAAATCTCCTAGGATCTTTCTTAACGAGGTTCACTTCTAAGACAACGTTCCCTAATGCTTCTGAAGTACCTGAATGAAGAAAGCTAGCAGTAAAGCATAAACATAATACATTTTGTTAGTTATATGGTATTATGGTCAGCAAGGATATAAAAATGGAAGGTTGTCTGTATATCAGACTTACGTCTTACAAATTTTCTTCTCAATCAAAAGACTAGAATATCCCTCTAATACACACATATGCATACACGCACACACACACAAAGGTTAGGGAATATATCAAAGGGATATACAAGTAAAAGAGTTCCTGTGGCCAAAGTTGGAACAATTTGAGCAACAAAATAAAGTGGTGTTGGATTATTAACCAAAGTATAAAACAAATATCCATGAGTCTATACTGACATATATAAATGACTGAATAAATATAATGTGGTAGAAGAAAAATTTCCCATGTAGAAGAATCCCAAATAGTTTACCTAGATTCTGCCCTCAAGGAGACAGAGCCTAACCTCTTAAGTGTGGGCTACAAATAGTGGCTTCCTTCCTTCCAAGTGCAGTATGGAAGGGGAAGGGTGAAGAATAACTTTACAGTGTAGACTCTGACAAACAGTATTAAACCAGCTCATCAACTGTGCTAAGTCATGTTGCGAATATACATCTTTGATGATGGCACTTTATCTCGGTGGTCTTCTTCCCCTCTCCCCACCCCTATAAAAAAAAAACATAATCCCAGTCTAATAATGAGAAAAAATTAGACAAATTCAATATATTCTACATACTACATGGCCATTACTCCTAAAAGTAAAGTTTGGAAAATAATCTTGCTCAGAGCAGCCTAAGTAGACATTACAAATGTAATGTATATCCTAGATGGGATCCTGAAACAGAAAAAAAAAAAATTAAGAAAAACCTAATGAGATCTGAACCAAGTATGGACCTAGTTAACAATAATAATATATTATGAATATTGGATCATTAATTGTGACACACACTATGTGAATATAGGATCTAATTGGAAACTGTGGCTATATGTGAATTCACTATACTATCTTCCCCATGCTTCTACAAATTTAAAACTATTCTAATAAAGAATTTATTTTGAAAAAGACTTATTTTTTATTTCATTTATATTTACTTATTTTTGAGTCAGAGTTTCACTCTGTTGCCCAGGCTGGAGTGCAGTGGTGAGATCGCAGCTCAGCAACCTCTGTCTCCCAGGTTCAAACAATTCTCATGCCTTAGCCTCCCCAGTAGCTGCGATTACAAGTGCCTGCCACCACACCTGGCTAATTTTAGTATTTTTAGTAGAGACGGGGTTTTACCATGTTGTCCAGGCTGGTCCCGAATTCCGGACCTTAGGTGACTGGCCCGCCTTGGCCTCCCAAAGTGCTAGGACTACAGGCACCCGGCCTGAAAAAGACTTTTTAAAAGCCTTCATTATGATGTTCATTTTAAAACCTCTAATAATTTATCTGCATTGTATTTTTAAAGTCTTATTTAGATTAATATATAGCCAGCCATAGTAATTTTTTTATTAAAGCTTAATTCACTGTTGTTTTTCAAGTAAAAATAGCCAAAACAACAGTGAATTAAACTGTTTAATAAAAAAATTACAATTAGAAAATTACAATAAAAAGTACAATTAATACAATGCAGAAAATTAAATAAGAAAACTGACATTCTAAAACTAATTTTAACATAAGCATCTTGTAAGAACTTTAAATAATCATGCAATTTTCAAGTTAACATGGTTACAAGCTAGTGTTATCTGATTTGCTCTCCTCTATCCTTCCACTGAAATACTCATAAAATCACTCTTGGATATATACAATGTTTATATAGTTCTGGAAGCTTAGAATACTGGTTAAAAATCTGAGATCTCAGGATAAATTAAACAAAGCATAGAGGCCTCTAATAGAAATATAAGGCCAGAAAAATAGTAAGGGATTTCTACATTATCTGTCAGTTGGGTATCTTTACCTTAGTGATTTCTCTTTGCTAAAGGTATCAAAACAGTCTGAGTTGTTTCCCTTCCCTAGCCATGCTAACCATTTGTACACTTATTTCCAAATGCATTCAGAGCTGTACAGTTTCCAGGTACGTGAATGATGATGAAAGCACAGAGACCACGGTAGAATTAAAGAATCAAAACTCACTATGGGAGAGTTGTTTTTCATGTACAACTGGCAAACTACAGAATGCTCAAAATCTCTAAGAATAAATTCCCCAAGCATGTTTTATTTGGCTCAGTCTTTTGGGGTCTTTTTCCCCCAGATATTTTGAAATCATTGCCGATATTTCATAATTGAGACATTATACACAAGCAACTGGACCTAGTTCTCACTGAAAAATCAAAAGACTCAGCAAACACCGGCCAGCATTCCCATACAGCAGTAATAAGCAGATAGGTAGCAGTTGGTGAATTACGGTGAGAGCTCTCTTGTTCCCCACTGTCCTTTCTCTACCCAAGTCATTAATTTGCATGCCTGGTGTCGATAGGCATTTAATGTTGCAACTACTCATATAGTAAAACAGCTAAGTAGTAAACACAGCTTTTAATCTAAGAGCATCAAACTACATTAAGTCAACAGTAAATATCAAACTTTTTTTTTTTTTTTTTGAGACAGAGTCTCACTCTGTTGCCCAGGTGGAATGCAATGGCACAATCTTGGCTCACTGCAACCTCCGACACTTGGGTTCAAGTGATCCTCCCACCTCAGTCTCCTTAGTAACTGGGACTACAGGCATGCGCCACCATACCTGGCTAATTTTTGTATTTTTGGTAGAGATGGGTTTCACTATGTTGGCCAGGCTGGTCTCGAACTCCTGACCTCAGGTGATCCGCCCATCTTGGCCTCCCAAAGTGCTAGGATTACAGGTGTGAGCCACTGTACCTGGCCAAATAGCAAACATTTGACCACAGAATGGGTTCATCCAGCCACTCTCCAGTTTAAGATCTGGCTGTAAATATGTATGTTTTCAAGCATTAAGATTTAGTAAAGTGGCCGGGTGCGGTGGCTCATGCCTGTAATCCCAGCACTTTGGGAGGCCGAGGCGGGCGGATCACAAGGTCAGGAGATCGAGACCACGGTGAAACCCCGTTTCTACTAAAAATACAAAAAATTAGCCGGGCGCGGTGGCGGGCGCCTGTAGTCCCAGCTCCTCAGGAGGCTGAGGCAGGAGAATGGCGTGAACCCGGGAGGCGGAGCTTGCAGTGAGCCGAGATTGCGCCACTGCACTCCAGCCTGGGCGACAGAGTGAGACTCTGTCTCAAAAAAAAAAAAGATTTAGTAAAGTGAGTTACTGAACAAGATTTTCTTTTAAACTTTACTGGTATTTATCATGAGTACAGAGATTTAGTAAAGTGAGTTACTGAACAAGATTTTCTTTTAAACTTTACTGATATTTATCATGACTGACCTGGACCCATAAGTAATAGTACTTGATATACATTTAAGTCAGAGAAGACTGACAATATTTTCTAATTACTGCAGAAATTTCTTTTTTCTAAAAATTTGGATTACTATTTGTCTTAAGATTAGAAATTAAACATAATGTCACTTAAGTGAGGAAAAAATTAATTTACTAGCTCACATATTAATAACTAAAAAAGACTAGAATGATGATATACAACTATAGTCCTGAACTGAGAAAATCATACACACCAAAGGCTCTAGTCTTACCCTCCTCATTTATCCCATGAACCTTTGCTGCTAATGTAATATAAGTAGTTGGAAGAAAAATTTTCAGTTCACGCATTGAGAAACTTTAAGTTCTGGAATACAGGAACAACTATAACAAAAGACTGGACACAGGAGCAACTGGGAGCCTTCCCTCTTTGGAGATCCTTCCACTCCAAATTATCCTTCCTCCAAATCACCTGTACTTCTCTGCCTGTTTTTTGAGACCAGGTCTTGTTCTGTCACCCAGGCTGTAATGCCGTGGCATGATTACGGGTCACTGCAGCCTCAATCTCCTGGGCTCAAGTGATCCTCCCACCTCAGTCTTCCAAAATGCCGGGATTACAGGCATGAGCCACTGTACCTGGCCATTTTCCCATACTTATTATCTACCTGAAATCGTATCTATTTAATGCACGTTCATACAGTATCATAAATTAGTTCATATTATTTTCTTTAGCAGCTAACTGAGCTCTCCTATATTGAAGGAATAGGTTTGAGTGAAGATGCAAAGTGTACTCACAGAAATATGAGAACGTCGGCTACTTGAGAAAGAGGACTGGGGAAGGAACAGGGAATGAAAATGAAGTGATAAGGCATTCCCAAAACAAAACTCTGAATTTGACAGTGGTCTTTCCTGCACAGTATCCTGTTCCTAGAATATAAAGTAACATTACAATTTTACTGTGAATTTAAAAAATACTTTTTGTAACTAGTCTGGGAATTTCACCTCCATTAATAACCTAGAAAAATATGCCTGAAGGCTTCCTTGTATATTAATGAGTTGACTGATGGCTGGCAGCCCATAGGTAACTTCAGGACAGGGGTTGGACACCAGAAAGGCCAAAGCATGACTAGAGGGTTGAGACTTTTATCCCCACCTGCCCCCCAACCTTTGGAGAGGGGAGAGGGGCTGAAGACTAAGTTGATCACCAATGGCCAATTATTTAATAGATCATGCCTAAGTAATGAAACCTCCATAAAAACCCAAAAGGACTGGGTTCAGGAATTTCTGGATAGCCAAATGTGCATGAGGTTTCTGGAGGGAGGTGCACCCGGGCAGGGTGTGGAAGGTCCCTGAGCCCCTTTCCCCCATATCTTGTCCTATACGTCTGTTCCTGTCAATCCTTTGTAAAATCCTTTATAATAAACTAGCAAATGTTAAAAAAAATTTTTTTTAAATAGGAAAAATACAGAGGGCCGGGCGTGGTGGCTCATGCCTGTAATCCCACCACCTTTGTAATCTACCCTTGGGTGGGTAGATCGCTTGAGCTCAGGAGTTCAAGACCAGCCTGGGCAACATGGTGAAACCCTGTCTCTATCAAAAATACAAGAAATTAGCTGGGTGTGGTGGCATGCACCTGTAGTCCCCGCTGAAATAGGAGGAATCACTTGAGCCCAGGAGGTGGAGGTTGCAGTAAGTGAGATTGTGCCACTGCACTCCAGCCTGGGTTACAGAGCGAGACCTCATCTCAAAGAAAGAAAAAAGTATGCTTAAAGTTCTAGAATACAAATGGTAAACCAAAAGAATTAAATTACTATATTAATTAAATTGTGACGCTGGTAACTAAAGCAGTGCTCATCAGAATCCCAAAACACACAATCCTAAATGTTGAAATCCAAAACATCAAAATCCCAGAAATCTAAAATCCTGAAAATCGTAATTCTGAAAGATTAAAATCTTGAAATGTCAAAATCCTGAAAGTCGAATTCTGGGGAAAAGTTTAGTGCATTTTTCGGTTGTACACAGCATATTTGCATCATATAAGTTGTATCATGTTAGGTGGAACTATTACTTTGTTAATGTCTTTATTTGGAAACTAAGTATTAGTTCCAGGAAATGCATATGGGCACATGGTCAAGGGGTAGACTTATGGACTTAATTTTAGGTGTCAACTTGACTGGATTAAGGAATACCTAAAAACCTGTTAAAGCACTATTTTGGGTGTGTCTGGGAGGATGTTTTCAGAGGACATTATAGTGTAAGTCTGGGTGGACCAGGTAGGGAAGATCTGACCTCACTGTGGATGAGGACCATCAATTGGCCAAAAGCCAAGAGAGCAAATACAGAAAATGGATTGGTCTCTGAGAGTTAGGAAAAGACTTTTCTTCTGCTTCCTTGGATATGAGAACTTCAGGCTCACTGACCTTTGTACTCCAGGACATACACTAGTAGCCCCTCAGGGTCCTTGAAGCTTTCAACCTCCCACTGGGTCACACCACCAGCTTCCTTGGTTGAGGTCTAAGGAACTGGACTGAGCTTTGCTACTGCAACCCCAGAGTCTCTGGCTTGCAGATGTCCTATTGTGGAACTCTTCAGCCACCAGAATCTCTTAAGTCAATTCTCCTAATAAATCTCTTCTCACATATCTATATACATATCCTATTGGTTCTCCCTCTGGAGAACACTAATACAGACCTAGTATTGAAGAAGCCAACCATTCCTTCTTATGGTATTTCTTACAACACAATGGAAGACACCTACGGAATTGTTCCCCCCCACCAAAAAAAAAGAAAAGCTATGGTAAGTTGAGCACACTAAGCTCCTTACTGGTGAAAGACAGAAGTTTAAAAGCTAATTATTATTGGTGATGTGAAAGCAGAAAAATGCTTAATTGCAATGGCCAAACAATAACCAGACTTCCAAATGGACAACATATACCTACAAAATGTGTAGAATACACCACTCTCCAAAAGTTCACAGAAGTGAAAATGCAGGCAAAAAGTAGGAGAAATCTCTCATGCCAAATTATTCAATCATGAATTACTTCTGCCCCTTCACACATTGTGCCAATTAGCTATGCTATCTTTCATCTTCACATCATTTCCAATACTGGAGGTATAAATTATATAAAGGTTTAGAGAGTTTTAATTTGTCATATGCATTTTAGTAAATATGACTCTTGTACAAAAGTGTATTATCACAACATTAACTTTGTGTGTAAGCACCGTGTGTATACGTGAAAATGTTGAAATTTCCTCAATAAATAGAGATGTCCTTTTTTTTACATCTGTATTTGTGAAAGACAAAATCTCTTGAGATCTTGGCTCTCTGGGCAACTGCATATGTGGAGGTGAATCATTATGGTTTTTTGCTGACCTCATCAAAAGACTTAGCTGTCCATCACGGTATTTTAGATGACTGTGATCATCTAAATTATAAGTTACATACTTTACATACTATATAAGTTATAATACTGGGTGTATACAGTTGCCAACAATAGTGATATGTATTTACACATTTCACTTTGTGACCTATTTCTTTACGAATATGGCTTATCTGCTCATAACTGTTATACCCATGTGACTATCCTTAGTATATCTATTTAAACTTGCAAAAATATGTATGTCATTACTGCCTATTTTATGGTGTAAAGTGGTTTATGTTCTGTGGTAATTTATGATTCTCAAATCCCCTTTAAAATGTAAATAAACTCTTTTTAAATGTTTTTAAAAATTATTTTTTCCAGAATTAATGGAATTTCAATCCTCTGGGATTTTAGACATTAGGGATTTCAATCTTTCAGGATTTCAACATTTGGGATTATGGTGTTCGGGATTGTGTCTTTTAGAATTATGATCCAACCCCAACTGAAGGGACCATTTTATTTTTTTTAAACAGTAACTTCTTAGATACAACATGCTTGAATTTCAAGTTACATTTTCCTGCAGGGGCCAGCCTGCAAGAGGAAAGTATTTGATAGCAATATGTATTTTAAATTATTTTACTCCCTGTTACTGTAACTGTTGCAAAGCACTCTGTTTGCCTTTAATATTATTAGATGCAGCCCTTTATAATTATAAACTTCCTCTAGTACTTAACACCCTTACTGACTCTAAGGTGTCAAAGACTGGAATGAGGCATCATTCTTTCACTTGCAGGGGGAAATGACTATTTGTAACTTTATTGCAAGCATTTTTTCTTTTTCAGCAACATTCACTGTAAACACAGTCATTTATAACCTAAGTTTAAAAAAACTGACTCCTACACAGAAGTCATCACTGCTTTTAAAAATTTATGTAAAATACTATCTCCATGAGTGTTTCATTGGGAAGATCACCTACAGAGTCAGGGCCATCAGTTTTATCTTCAATAATATCTCTCTATACAAAGTTGTCACAAACAGTGAAGTTAAAGCAGTAGGACTAGGAAGTAGAAAATCTCTCAAAAAGATTCTGGTGTCCTGCTGTTTTACTGATTTATTAAAAATAATGTAATTTACTTAATATAAAATGCAGGCTCATTACTTCTACACTAATGTAAAGGCTACTGGATATAGCAAATTTAACATGATGCTATGGAATCAATAATATGATTGTTAATTTGCTTTTATTCTTTCTTCTTTCAATTTCTAGAAACATATCACCAACTATTTTTACACATATAACTTCAAAGGAAAAGTCAAATATGAAAACGAACACAATCATATTTAGATGTCTACAAATGAACCATCTATTAGTAACAAGTTAGCACTAATAAATTAGTCACAATAGCTCATCTTCTGTCTCTCTGCCTCACCAACCCCACATCCTCTGAAAGTGTAGGAGTGCTTTTCTTTTAACCCAGCCTTCTACTTGGGGAAATTTTTAAAAGATAATTTACATGACTGCCATTTGCTAATTTACTCAAAAGGAAATAACCAGGTGGAAATTTTTTAAGCTACCAAGCATGACAATAAAGTAATAGAATTGAAAAGTTCTCATTTGACGTTTCTTAATTGTTTAAATTAAAATATAATAGACTTTTAACTATGGAAACACACTCACACAATTATTCCATTCTCTCAACTCAACCATTTTGGGGATCAAAATGACTTTTAAGGGCTACTCCTGCATAGTAATATCCCACTAGAGTGAATAACTGCATTTACAACCATGGTATTTTTTAATAACAAAGCTAGTCACTATGGACGAGCAGTGACCCAAATATGCCCTGTATATGAGCAGTGGGGGAGGAGGAAGCATTCGTACTAATCTTCAGTTTTCAAGCACAAAGATAATATGTAATTTAACTCACTTTAGCCCACTGCATCTGGTAGGATCCAATTAAAAAAATGAGAACCACCGGGCACCTGTAATCTCAGCACTTGGGGATGCCGAGACGGGAGGATCACCTGAGGTCAGGAGTTCAAGACCAGCCTGGCCAACATGGCGAAACCCCATCTCTACTAAAAATACCAAAAAACTAGCTGGGTGTGGTGGTGCGTGCCTGTAATCCCAGCCAGTTGGGAGGCTGAGGCAGGAGAATCGCTTGAACCCAGGAGACAGAGGTTGCAGTGAGCCCAGACAGTGCCACTGCACTCCAGTCTGGGGTACGGAGTGAGACTTCATCTCAAAAAAAAAAAAAAAAGAGAACCACCCCCTAATTTGAACAGGGAAAGTTTAATACACATGATATGGGTAGAAGAGAACAGATCCCCAGCAAATGCCCCACCCTCAAGTCTGAACACCAGTGGCGCTAAAAGAGGGCAGGCATTCCTGTTTTTGCGCCCAGAAAGTTGCCTTTTGGCCCGCCACTTCCCCCATCTTGCCCCCACTTAACCCAAGACCTTAGAGGGCACACACACAAACTGCTGAATGTCAACAGGAATAGTGGAGAGCGGCAGAGAGCAACAGGGCGGCACGGCAGAGAAGGAGGGAAGAAGCACCTGAATGCTGAAAGGAGTTCGGCTGACCACAGCTGAACTCCAGGGGAAGACTATATCCCCCATCCCTCCATCTTCTGGCTCTCCATCCATTTCACTGAGAGCCACCTTCACTATTCAATAAAACCTTGCACTCATCCTTCAAGCCTGCGTGTGATCTGGGACACTGGGGAAGAGCTTGGGATACAGAAGGCTGTCACAATGGCCTTCTTCCTTGCAATAAGGCAGAGGGTCCATTGAGCTGATTAACACTCAAAGCCGTCTGCAGATGGCAAAGCTGAAACAAAGAGCTTTGGAACAGTGTGGGTGCAGGCACTCACCCCTAGACACTACCATAGGGCCAAGAGCCCAAAGCATTCATCCTGGTCTCTGCACCTACCAGTCTGCATGCTCCCCCTAGGGGCCTGAGCTGTGGGGAACCAAGCAGGTAAGCCACACCCGCCACACATCCTGCAAGGGAAATCAGGGAACTCGTTACAACTATTAACTGTAATTGGAAAATAACTATCAATGTGTAATGAAAACTCTGAAGAATACCCAAGGGCTGAGTGAGGGTATCCACGGGAGGAACAAACTTAGAAGAGGGTCCCCTCCCCCAAACTAGGGTTCAGGCCTTATTGGAAGTATGGTTGCTAGGCTTAAGGGGCTGGGCGTTGAGCACACACAGTCAGTTGGGACATTGAGAATCTGATTACCAGCAGGGCCTGCAAAAGGAAAGCTCTCCTGAGTGTAAGCAGACATGCAGGGGAAGTTGGAATATTGGCAGCTGGTTCTCCAGAAGGCAGGCATGAGGTCTGGGGTGTGCAGCCTCATGCTGGGAAAACTACAGAAAGGAGGTCACTAAGCTGAGGCTGGGGCTGTGAGCTAGACAAGGGTCTGTCTGCTCTTGACACAGACCTGGGGCAGAGGACCCCTGGATATCCACAGCCACACTACCGGCAGCCATGCATTCACAGTAAGAAACAAAACCATAAGCCCACCTTTGTGCACTGTCCTTCCAGCACTCTCTACTCACAAAATTAACATACAAAGAAGAAATGCTTAAGGCAAGGTTGTTCAAAATGTGGCCCTGGATGGCTGTGAATGTGGGCCAATGCAAATTTGTCAAACTTTCTTAAAACATTATGAGGTTTCTGTTTTTTTTTTTTGTTTTTTTTTTTTGCGATTCAGTTCATAAGCTATTGTTGGTGTATGTTATGTGTGGCCCAAGACAATTCTTTCAATGTGGCCCAGGGAAGCCAAGACATTGGACACCCCTGGCCTAAAGGGTTAGGCTTCAATATTGCAGATCAAGTAATGAAGAGGTAATTTAGAGCTGGGAGAGAATCTGATAACTCACACACTCAATACTCGGGGATCTTCATAAAGAATAAAACATGGCAGAAGCAATAAACTAGAAATACACAGTAAATTAAATTTGACTAAAAGATAGTATAAAAAAATCTGAATGGGCTGTTGCTGTAACTTCTCTGTACATGGAGGAAACGGCAAATAAATCAGGCACTTATTTAATAATGTATTATTAGAAAACTTCATTAATCATAGCACTATAAACTAGGGATTTACAAACAGAGGACGTACACTGAAGTACAGTAGGAAAAAAATTCTATTAAATTTTTCTAAATCATAAAATTATATTATAAACAGACCTGAAAAACTACATAAGCCGAAATAGTATATATATTTATACTTATGATTTATAATTAGACATACTTATATTGAAGTTTCCTATTCAAATGTTTGCTGGTAAGGTACCCAATTAAAAAATTTAAAGACCACTACTGTAGAAAATAGCCCTATTTCTCTCTACAGATTTTACATACTCCTTTACACCATATAGAGTCCACATTGGCCAGGCATGGTGGCTCATTCCTGTAATCCCAGCACTTTGGGAGGTTGCTGTGGGCAGATCACCTAAAGCTGAGAGTTCGAGATCCACCTGGCTAACATGGTAAAACCCTGTCTCCACTAAAAATACAAAAATTAGCTGGGCATGATGGCGCACACCTGTAATCCCAGCTACTCGGGAAGCTGAGGCAGGAAAATCTCTTGAACCTGGGAGGCGGAGGATGCAGTGAGCCGAGATGGCGCCAGGGCACTCCAGCCCGGGCAACAGAGACTCCATCTCCAAAAAACAAACAAACAAACAAAAAAACCAAAGCCACATATATCACAACTACAGATTTGTTTTTGTTTAATCCAATAAAACAAATAATCGTATATTAATATGTAAAGATTGGGAAACAATGTCTTCAACAAATTGCTATCACTATAGTTCATAAATACGTATTGTTCACCCTTCAAGGACCTACACATCACTCAAATTCAAAACTAATGAAATTCCCACTACTATAGAACAAAGAACCCTAATTTGCACATTGTTAAATAAGGGTATTACTCAGACTCCACAAGGGTAAAATGCTCACATTCTGCTTTCCTGAAACTTAGTTTCAAAAGATTAAAGTTTTCTTTTATAAATTCCTTTAGTACCCTAAAGCAAAATTCAACAATCACACCTACACACTGTCCCTAAAAAAACAAATAAAATGTTTTATTTAGTTTGGGTTCTGATTTTCTTGCATTGTTAAAAACTCCTAGTTACTTGACTTGGGCAAGTTATTTTACATCTCTGTGCCTTAGTGGTCTCATCAATAAATAGGGATAGTATCACCTATTTCAGAGAGGTGCTGAGGACTAAATGAATTATTTCCCTCTCTCTTACACACACAGGCAGACATACACAACACACAAATGTAACAGTTCCTGGCACATAACTTTAATAAATGTAAGCCAGTAAGAGTACTACTACTTTTCATACACTCACATTTGCTTTATAAGAACTGTTTGATCACACTGAATCCTTGCCCTGAATATAGATATCCAATTCAGAAATGAGATGAAATAAGAATAGTCAAAAGTAACATAATTTCAGTAAAGAACAACTTCTTAAACGCACAAAATTCACCTTTCTTCCAAAAACTGAAACCACCTATCCAAGGAGAAAACCATTCAACAAGATTTACTTACTTACAATTCAGCAAACTAGGCAAGGTCCCTCTTTTTAAGGAACACCAACTTGGGAGGTAGAAGAAAGAAACACAATCATAATACAAAGAAACTATGAAAAACATACACAGTTCAATAAAAAGAATGAGGAATACATAATTAAATCCATTTAGTAGCATAGGAAGGCCTAATGAAAAATGTAGAATTTGAATAGCCTTACCATAGACTAAAGCAAAGAGATCTGGAAAAACCAAGTCAATTAAAAAAAGAAAACACTAAAGGAGAAAGCTAAGGCAAATGCACAGAAGTGAGGGAGAATACATAAGCTGTAGCATAAGAATAGACTACAAAGGCCTAAGACTACAAAAAAATTAGAGATATGGTGCCAATCAGTCAGGATGGGGCACTGGAAGCATGAAAGATTCCTGAATGTAAGGTTAATGAGCTTGAATTTTCGTTTTCATGGAACAACAGCATTTTACATGGTGCTTGTTAATGTGATGTGCACTGTACTGATGCCTCACTTAATCCTTACAAACCTATGAAGTAGACATGACTATTATCCTTATTAAAGAAATTAAGCAAATGAGCCCACAACTAGTAAATGGTGAAGTTGGGATTTTAACTCATGGTGTTCAACCCAGAATTTGAATTCTTCGACATAATGTAGTCTTTTAAAATCTTTAAGGAACAAATATGGTATCTGTGCTTTGGAAAGATAACTAATAATCTTAGTGACAGTATAGAAGACAGATTTAAAAAGAAGTGAATGGAGGACAGAAAAGTACCTTCATGAAAAAATAAATATTTGTTACTTTCCCATGGCAAGAAACTACGTAGCCAGTAATGACTTACCAAATTTAAGCAGCAAGGGATACAGGAAATAGTACAGGAATAAAATTGACAAAACTTGGTAACTGGCCTGTGGAAATGAGAGGAGGAGCTAAAAATGACTCAAGGATTCAAAACTTTTTTTTTTTTTGAGATGGAGTTTCACTCTTGTTGCCCAGGCTGGAGTACAGTGGCGCAATCTCAACTCACACCAACCTCGGCCTCCCAGGTTCAAGAGATTCTCCTGTCTCAGCCTCCTGAGTAGCTGGGATTATAGGCATGTGCTGATAATTCTGTATTTTTAGTAAAGGCAGGGTTTCACCATGTTGGGCAGGCTGGTCTCAAACTCCTGACCTCAAGTGATCCACCAGCCTCAGCCTCCCAAAGTGCTAGGATTGCAGGCGTGAGCCACCGTGCCTGGGCAGGATTAAACAGGATTAAAAACATAAGTGTGTGTGTGGGGCACGGAGGGAGTGCGGGGCGGGGAGGCGGTGCATTAGGAATAGCAGCAACAGGCTTTCTTATTGGTGGGAGGATGGAGGGAAAAGTGGATGAGTTCCATTTCAGACATATTTAATTAGAAGTACTTACTGAACATCCACGAGGAGGAGTTCCACAGGTGACTGAAAATGGAAGCCAAGAGCTAAAAGTCTATAAAAATAATGGACACCTGGAAATCCCATCCAGAGTGAGCGATGGGAGATACTGTCAGAGTGGATGACTACTGAAGACGATTATGTAAAGCATGGATTATCAACCGGGCCATCAGGAACCACTTTCTGAGGAGAAAGTCCTGCCTCAGACATAATGGTAAGTTGGGAAAAAATGCTTGACTGTTGCCAGTGAAGAGTGAAAGAAGAAAACATTGAGGGTGATAGGGTTCAGGAAATGCTACCCCAAAATATGGCACCTTGGCATTTGAGAAAGTAGCAGAAACAGGAAGGTTTCTGATCTCCTCCCACCCTTCTCCCCTGAAACAGGCCATAAAACAATTTTCTGACCTTCCTCTAAACTAGGTCATAAGACCCTCATTTCAGAGGTGTCCTCACTATTCCCTGAGGAAAGGAATGTCCTTATCTCTGAAAACACAGGAACATTAAGGATCTGCACAAACAGGCCTTGCTAAGTTCCCCTCCAGTTTATTACCATTAGATCCTACCTGCTTTGTCCAATCATATTTCCCCACCACTGTCTATTCTTCATCAAATCTAAGCATTGAAATACACAGGTTTCCCTGTATCTTTGGGTCTTCATTTCTGAAAACTTCCAGGTCATGTAAAACTTTTATTAAATAAATGTGCGTTCTTTTCTCTTGTTAATCTGTATTCTGTTAAAGGTGACTCAGCCACGAACCTAATGACAGATAGGAAAAAATACTTTTTCTTCCCTATGAGGGAAAGCCCCCCCACCACACACATACTATAAACTTTTGGATCTAGTCCTCTTAAATATATTAATAATAGCTACCATTTACCTTCCAGAAGGTGAAAGGAAGAGTGAGTAAAGACAATAAACAGTCACAAATGTAGAACCAGGAGCCTAGTGTAAATAAACTGAAGGTAAGTCTAGGTGGTGTCACAAACATTTTAAACAGCCAAGAGGGGTTGGCCAGCAAGCCATTTCAGTCCAGAGCCAGGCATTAGTTCAAATATTGCCAGATCTTCTGATCTTCCAAAAGCCCTAAACCCTCATTTCAATATGAGTTTATGATTTTTTAAATGCTGACAAAATTTCTTTAAAACCATGTACAGGCATATGACATAGTCTTTGAGCTGCAATGTTGCTATGCAGGTCTACAAGTACTGCAGATATGCCAAGCCGAGTGACCATTAAAAGAACATTTTCTTGGCCAAGAGTGGTGGCTCACATCTGTACTTCTAGCACTCCGGGAAGCCAAGGCACGAGGATCACCTGAGGCCAGGAGTTCAAGACCAGCCTGGGCAACATAGTGAGACACTGTCTCTACAAAAAAGTTATTAAAAATTAGCCAGGCATGGTGGTGTGGGCCCGTAGTCCTAGCTACTCAGGAAGCTGAGACAGGAGAATCACTTGAGCCCAGGAGTTCAAGGCTGCAGGGAGCCATGATTGCACCCACTGCACTTCTGGGCAAGAGTGAGACCTCAACTCAAAAAAAGAGAACATTTCCTTTTGTGTGGTGAGGAGTAAAATCCAAACTGCAATGAAAGGTAAAGAAATGAAGGCAATAAAAACAATACCTTTCCAAGACGTCTGGCAATAACGATGAGGTGAAAAAAAGAATTAAGGAAAACCTTTTTTAGGAAGAAGAAGTTTCACATAAGGAGAGAAGAAGTCAGAGGAAGGGGCAAAATCTGAAGAGAGATGACCAGTGAAACAAGAAGATGAGAAAGATATGTATACATCTATACGCTAAAAGACAGAAGCGTGAAAAGTGATTAAGATTCAAAAGAGTGGGATGGTTCTCTGAAGCGGTGGGGATCAAGTACACATATGAAAAGATGTACTTTGGAAAGGGAACAGCCACTTCTTCCTTAGGTTTCCAAGGAAGGAAATGAAAAGTCCAGAGAAAATTTAAGAAGACGACTTGGGGAAACATGTAAGATAACCTCAGTCTTCTCAATAAATTTTTAGAAACATTAGCACTGAGTATAGTTGTATAAATTTCACTGTTTTTTTTTTTTTTTTTTTTTTTTGAGACGGAGTCTTGCTCTGTAGCCCAGGCTGGAGTGCAGTGGCCGGATCTCAGCTCACTGCAAGCTCCGCCTCCCAGGTTCATGCCATTCTCCGGCCTCAGCCTCCCGAGTAGCTGGGACTACAGGCGCCCGCCATCTCGCCCGGCTATTTTTTGTATTTCTTAGTAGAGACGGGGTTTCACTGTGTTCGCCAGGATGGTCTCGATCTCCTGACCTCGTGATCCGCCCATCTCGGCCTCCCAAAGTGCTGGGATTACAGGCTTGAGCCACCGCGCCCGGCCAATTTCACTGTTTGATATTATTGTTCCTCTGATAAAGTACATTCCCCTATTCATACTATATACACATCAGTGCCGTGATTCCAGAGAAATATATTTAAAATCTTAGGTACTAAAAAAATGAGTTTAATGTGCCTTAGTAGGTAAGACAAGAATAAGCAGCATAAGTCTTTAAAAACTAAATCAAAGGTATGAAACTCTTCAGTAATGGCTTCTTTATGTTTCTAAGAACATTCACTATGTTAGTACAGAGAAGAAAGCAGTAGAAAGAGGAAATAGGAGGAAAAAACACCAGTTTAGGAAGAAAATACTGTCAGAAGAGAACTACACTTTAACTCCCTTCACGATCCCTGCCAATAATGCTGTTATATTCTAGAGTACTACTTGTGAAACTGTTCTGCAGCAGTAACTTTTCTATTTTATACATCAAGGTATCAGGTAAGACTGGGGAGAAAAGGGAGTTTCCCTATTTTTTTTTTTCGACTGTAAAACCACTATCTAGATGACAAGAAACTAAACAGTATTTTATTAACACTAAGATTAATGTTCTTGGACAAGCCACATGGCTGCAGGTTGCTCAGAGGCGCTGTGGCTGAAGATGCACGATCCCTGCCAATAATGCTGTTATATTCTAGAGTACTACTTGTGAAACTGTTCTGCAGCAGTAACTTTTCTATTTTATACATCAAGGTATCAGGTAAGACTGGGGAGAAAAGGGAGTTTCCCTATTTTTTTTTTTTTCGACTGTAAAACCACTATCTAGATGACAAGAAACTAAACAGTATTTTATTAACACTAAGATTAATGTTCTTGGACAAGCCACATGGCTGCAGGTTGCTCAGAGGCGCTATGGCTGAAGATGTCCTTCCTCTCCTAGAGCTGCCGACCTATCCTGCTGCTTGGATGCTGGTGAATTGAATAGTCGCTATTCCTGCCTGGTGGCCCAGCCAAAAGCACATCACTCTGCTACCTTAAGAGGAAATACAGGCCGGGCGTGGTGGCTCACGCCTGTAATCCCAGCACTTTGGGAGGCCGAGACGGGCGGATCACGAGGTCAGGAGATCGAGACCATCCTGGCTAACACGGTGAAACCCCGTCTCTACTAAAAAATACAAAAAAAAACTAGCCGGGCGTGGTGGCGGGCGCCTGTAGGTGGCGGGCGCCTGTAGTCCCAGCTACTCGGGAGGCTGAGGCAGGAGAATGGCGGGAACCCGGGAGGCGGAGCTTGCAGTGAGCTGAGATCCGGCCACAGCACTCCAGCCTGGGCGACAGAGCGAGACTCCGTCTCAAAAAAAAAAAAAAAAAAAAAAAAAAAAAGAGGAAATATACCGGCATTGCAGAGAAGGTCAATGTGAAGCTCCTGCACTATTCTGAGAGCCTTTTGGGTGTCCCCATTGCATATAACATCAAAGTTGTGGTGAACTGGGAGATATTTATGATGATCAAGAACACATTAATCTTAACATTGAAGTAGATTTTGTTATTTTCTGCCCTGAACCAGGGCAAAAGGTACAGTTAACAAAGTGTCTTATAGTCAGACTGGCTATTTTGTACAAAAATATTTTAGTATGTCCATCCCTAAACCTGAGATGTTAGCTGACCAGTGGCAGGCCCTGGAGATATGTGTGGGTGATGAATCAGAATATGAAATGTTTCATCTAGATTAAGATGCTGCTGAAATATTCCGCATTTAGGGAAAACCACCACTAGTTGACAATCCAAGAACTCTGAAGTTTCTGATAAACCAGCACTGAAGAAGCTTTTGAAAAACTTCCAAAGAAGAAAAAGAGAAACCAGAAACACCTAGAGATTAATGAAGTGGATGATGGTACCACAAGCTAGCAAATTTTGCAGATGTCACCCCAAAGGAAGAGTTAGACTTACAGGATGATTGCTAATGAGAATAACCTCTGGGAAGATGAGCCAAAGAAGAAGAAAAAGAAAAGGCATCAGAACTAGGACCCTGTTTTCCAAGGTAGTGACTCCAGCGGTTATCAAAGTGACCATAAAAAGAAGAAAAAAAAAGAAAAAAATACAGTGAAGAAGCTAAATTTACCCCACTTTTGGAATGCTCGCCTAAACAGAAAAGAAAAAAGTAATCTTCTTTAGGGAATTTTAAATATGATTCAGTTTGACTTACACAATAGATGAATGTTTTGAATGACATGGAATGCCAGTGTACATCAGCAGTTTACGAAACGGAACGCCTGATAAGGAGTTGGATTTTTTTTGGGGGGGCCAAAATTACAAAACTGACAATAAATTAATCCGGAGAATTCCAATATTATTAAAGTGCCATTTTATTGTATATAGAAAAAGAGCTGCTGTGACTCTCAAGTCTTCCATCTTTCCAGGTTTTATGCTACATAAAGTTATTTCTATAACCTTAAGACTACCAAAAGGACATTATAATATGATATTATTCATATTAAAGAATGAGTTAAATATAGGTTTTTAATTTTATTTGTAACAGATTTCACCTTTAATCATTACATGCCATTTCATTTTTTAATTTAAATTTTTCTTTTTTTTTTTTTTTTTGAGACAGAGTCTCATTCTGTCACTCAGGCTAGAATGCAGTGGTGCAATCTTGGATCACTGAGACCTTGACTTCCCAGGCTCAGGTGATCCTCTCATCTCAGCCTCCTGAGTAGCCGGGACTACAGGTGTGTACCACCATGCCCAGCTAATATTTTGTATTTTTTATAGAGATGAGGTTTTGCCATGTTGCCCAGGCTGGTCTCAAACACCTGGGCTCAAGTAAGCCACCCGCCTTGGTCTCCCAAAGTGCTGCGATTACAGGTATAAGCCACCATGCCTGGTCCTATTTTAGTCTGCATTTTGAAAAACTCAGGGCATTTATTGGTATTAGGTTTTCCTTTATCATGACTACTATAGTACTTCTATTGTTTAACTTAGAATGGTTAAACATTCTAAAGAATGCTTAATTAGTCTCCAGGGTGCTAATGAACCATGCCTCTGACTTGACTCCTGGGGAACAATACTCACTATTCTTTCCCACCAGGTGCATATATATTGTTTTCTTTTTTCTTTAAGTCTAAGAGGTTGATGAAAAGAGCTGTTCTCTTGTTACTTGTCCATTTGTGCCTCAACCATTCTGATTCCGGTGTGTCGTGGAGGAGGAGTTGGATGAAGGCAGGATAAATGTGATTCTGACTACTGGGAAATTTCCTGATTACTTTTTAATGATTGGGGTAGGCTATCATAAATTGTTCTAAAGAGAAAACAGCTGTTCACTGCTTTTACTGAGAAAATGTAGCAAACAAGGTGGATGCAGTTCCTTTCCTCATCGGGTGTCATAGGGGAAATAGTACACAGTATAAAAGATTACAGAAAATTAGTAACTGTGCTAGGTGCTATGAAGAAAAAGAAATTACCCATTCACAGTTACCTTTGTTAGTATTTGCAAACACATAAATGGTTGAATTGAACTCTCCATGTCAGGCATTTTTGTTGCCATTTAACTAGTACCAGACATAGTGCTAATCTCATAGTTTAATGTTCAACAATAAGTATGGTCCGCTAGTGGTATATCTTTATTTAAATCTAGATGATAGGATATAGAGGTTGGAGAGTGGCAGACATTCACACTGGTTTACAAGTAGATGTGCCGACAACAAAAGGGTGCAAACCAGTATATTTCATTACAATTGAGATTCATGTGAGTATACATACAGCCCTTGAAATGTAACTAGTCCAAGCTGACATATGTCATCAGTATAAAATACATACCAGACTTTGAAGATGTACAAAAAAAGACTATAAACTATGTCAATTTTTATGTTGGTGAAATTACAACATTTTTGATATAGTGGGTTAAATAATTTTTTAAAACTAATATCCTTTTATGAGGGAACATTTTGGATCTACTCCTCTTAAATGTATTAATAGCTAACAATTACTCTGTAATTCTAGCACCATAATAAGCAAAGCACTCAGCAAACGTTATGCCTTAATCACAACAGCTTTAAGCAGGTATTATTATTATTACCTCCAGTCTATAAGTAAGAACAGAGATTTAAACATATACACACACACACACACACACACACAACCCTGAAGTCCTTCAGGAAGTGCCAGAGTTGGAATTCAAATCATAGTTCAAAATGTATTCTTTTAGTTACTGTATAATCCCAGCTTCTCTCTCATCCCCAGCCTCTCAAATTCTAGTTTAAAATTTTGGACAAAGGAAAGGTTTCAACTATAAAGCCACTAATCTTCTCCCAGTACATTCACTCCCATCAACTAACTCCAAACCCTCCACCACACACACGCAAAAGGATCTTTTATAAATTACTATAAAGTCTAATCCTACTCTCTTCAAAATGCAGGCTTTAAACAAATTAATAAATCAGTAATTTAACATTTTTAAAACTGATAATCATGGATAACTTTGAAAACAGTGGAATTATTAATGTTTTAAAATTATGCTAGGTCATATCATACATAAAACATCCAAAGTGTTTCCAAAGTAGTCTAAGTGTAAATGAAAATGTTACTTTATATTACAACGATCATTTAAAATATTTATGGCTTTCATCAGTTCTAATAACAATCACAAAAGGTCCCCATTTCAAGGATAAAGAAACAAAGAAATGCTGTAAGTGGCATGCCAAGCTCACAATAAACAGTATGTATAAAACCAACATCCTTAGAATCCCAAGATTTTAATTCACAGTATCTAATGGGCTGTCAAGCAAACTATACATGGAAGACAAAATCTAGGATATAGTTTCTTTTGGTCAAATAAAACAAGATCTATAGAGGAGGGTTTTCATGGAGGAAAAAATTCACACCACAAATATTTTCATTGAATTATAGGTAAATCCTCAAAGGTCTTTTGGTGTTGAAGATAATTTCTCCTTAGGCAGAATGTGCAACATCAGGTAACCTTTTCAAAAATACTTCATAAATGAGTCACAACACTGGATATACTGATCAATTTATTGCCAACATATTCAACTTCACTTACTAGGGTTAATTCTTAATTGCTAAAGAAGCAGTTTTATAATACATGCATTCAGAAATGCTTTCTATAAAATATCTTCATGCTGATGAACTTCATAGTCAGTTTGAGGATATAAATTTTATTGACAATGTCATTTTATGCAATGTGCACTATCCTATTTTAGGGAGGCAATTAAAAAAAATCCCAAACCAAGGTTTAAAATAAGATTATACAAATATGAATAGGTTAAGTCATGGAATAAATCACCAGATTCAAACTACTTAAGTATCAGTCTTTTATGTTTTAGTCTTTTAAAATAATATAATAATCTTGTAGAAGTTGTTTTTTAAAAACTAAAAATTTGCATTATTCCATAATATAATGTTAATGCTTTTGAGTTAACGTATAGTGATATTTTAAGTTTTATATATAGTGAAATCTATCACATTTGCAAAAAGTAGGGAAAGATCAGCAATACATGCACATGTTCATATAGAAAAATGCAAAATGTAAACTATTTTGAGTATATACAAATTCTAGCCTGGGCACGGTGGCTCATGCCTGTAACCCCAGCACTCTGGGAGTCTGAGATGGGCAAACTGCTTGAGCCCAGGAGATCAAGACAAACCTGGGCAACATGGCAAAACGCTGTCTCCACTAAAAATACCAAGAATTAGCTGGGCATGGTAGTGCACATCTGTAGTCCCAGCTATCCAAGACGGCTGAGGTGGGAGGATTGCTTGAGCCTGGGAGGTGGACGCTGAAGTGAGATCTGATGGCGTCACTGCATTCCAGCCTGGGTGACAGTGAGACCCTGTCTCAAAAAACCAACAAACAAACAAACAAAAAACAACTAAATGCTAATGGCTCATCTTTTAAAAGTAGCATAATCATTCCTATTTACTGGAAATAATTTTCTCAATATCACAAATAACTACTTCAATTAACTGTAGTAAATCAAAATTAGTGCTAGACTTAATTTAGATTATTTATATCAAATAGTTTTCTGATATCTGTATAACACTGTCTGCAATGAGGAGCCGAGCCAACGGTTAATTACAGGGGGCCCTCAGTATCCGTGGGTTCCATATCCACAGATTCAACAATCTTCGTTGGAAAATACATTTAAAAAAAAAACAAAAAAAAAAGCAGACCGGGCACAGTGGCTCACATCTGTAATCCCAGCAATTTGGGAGGCTGAGGTGAGCGAATCACTTCAGGGTCAGGAGTTCGAGACTAGCCCGGCCAACGTGGTGAAACCCTGTCTTTACTAAAAATACAAAAATTAGCCGGGCATGGTGGCACGCCTGTAACTGCAGCTACTCGGCAGGCTGAGTCACGAGAATCACTTGAACCCGGGAGGTGGAGGCTGCAGTGAATGGAGATAGTGCCACTGCACTGCAGCCTGGGTGATAGAGCAAGATTTTGTCTCAAAAAAATAAAAATTAAAAAAAGCAATAAAAAGTAACAATACAACAATAAAAATACAAATAAAAAACCAAAACCGTATAACAACTATTTACGTACATACATCTACAGAGAAAGCATTTGGGAGGATATGCTAGGTTATATGCAAATACTATGCCATTTCATTTAAGGGACTTGAGCATCTGGGGATTTTGGAATCCAAGGGGGTTCCTGGAGCCAATTGTCTATGAATACCGAGGGATTATTGTACTATCTTTAAACTTAATAACCTCTTTCTAAATATAAAACCTGTAATCAGCTGGGCGCGGTGGCTCACACCTGTAATCCCAGCAATTTGGGAGGCTGAGATGGGCGGATCACCTGAGGTCAGGAGTTCGGGACCACCCTGGCCAACATGGTGAAACCCCGTCTCTAATAAAGATAGAAAAATTAGCCAGGTATGATGGTGCGTGCCTGTAACCCCAGTTACTCGGGAGGCTGAGGCAGGAGAATCACTTGAACCCAGGAGGCAGAGGTTGTAGTGAGCTGAGATCGTGCCACTGCACTCCAGCCTGGGTGACAAGAGCAAAACTCTACCTAAAAAAAAAAAAAAAAAACTATTATGAAGCTAATATATCACCTCCTATATCAGGCATCAATAAGGATGCCAAATGTTCCACATGAAGACATTTTCCAGGTATTTGAAATTTCATTTTTTAAAGCACTGCTTAGTTTTAGCCATTTAACCCTATGCCTCAGTCTTCCTAAATAATCACTTAATTTTTGATGACACTGGGTCACACTGAGCAAGTATTATATAGTAGTAATGGTGAGGTCGTAGGAGGCAATTTAAATTAACTTGGATACTAAAACAAACTAAATGGTTCTTGAATCCTATGATCTCATAGGCCTTCAGATTAAACAATTAATCGTTAGTAAAGCATCTAACAGTGCCTGTTCTGAATACTGATTCCCTGTCTCTTCAATCTGGTTGGTCTTGCCTCTAACTCCAAGGTTCCACCCATTTGCAGATTATGGAAATTAGGTAATTGAATTTCCTAACTTGTAAGTAAAACAACGTTACTGATTTTGGACAATGACAGTCTGAGTGAGGATGGGTGCCTTCAGTCCAAGACAATGGAGAAGCTTCACTAAGAGTCCTTTTGGTTCTGCCTTTACAGGTAAAGAAAGGACTACACTCTGGATAATCACATTTGGTTTAACTTTGAATGCCAGTTAGGTGGCATTTTCTGAATTAGCCAAGAATTCCTACACAATCTTAGTTCAAATTACTTTCTCAACCACATAAAGAGCAGCAAAATATATCTAACAAACATAGCTCTCCTCAATCTCATAATCTCAAAAGTATTTCAGGAAAACTAAATGTACAAACAGCAAGGTTGTCATTGAAACAGAAGTTTTTTGTTTTTTGTTTCTGAGATGGCGTTTCACTTCACTCTTGTTGACCAGGCAGGAATGCAATGGTGCGATCTTGGCTCACTGCAACCACTGCCTCCCTAGTTCAAGCGATTCTCCCGGCTCAGCCTCCCAAGTAGCTGGGATTACAGGCATGTGCCACCAAGCCCAGCTAATTTGTGTAGTTTTAGTAGAGACAGGGTTACACCGTGTTGGTCAGGCTGGTCTAAAACTCCTGACTTGAGGTGATCCACCCATCTCATCCTCCCAAAGTGCTGGGATTACAGGCATGAGCCACTGCACCCGGCCTAAAACAGAAGATTCAAGAGTCAGTTTTACTTTAACTGAAAACGAAATGTACTGAGGGAAAAAAGATTTCAGGACTGACTTCAGAAGTTTAACTTTTGCAAGTTTTTTGCTAAAGTGACAGCAAATTTTTCCTATACCAATAGTACAGTGTCTGCCACGAATTAAGCACCAAGTAACTGCTAATGGAATAAATAAATGATTCTTCCTGCAGTTCATTTCCTAGTTTATGGAAATAAATAGTAGTATTTTTACTATTAAAGTAGTTTTTTAACACTACTGCAATAAAACAGTATAACATATTTCAGGAAGAGTCAAGTAACTCTTTTAACAAAAGAACACGGGAGACACAGGCAGCAAAATATATTTAATTTGAACCTGGGGGCTAACCATATCCTAACTCTGGCACCTTGGGCAAATCAAAACTCAAAAGTGTTAATATTTGAGGACAAGTAAAGCTCTGAGAAAAAATCTCAAAGAAATACTTACGGAGAACTTACTACATCAAAGCATTGTATGTCCAATGAAGGAATCCAAAATCTACTGAGGACATAGAGCATGCAACAAAGAAACAAAAGGCAACAAATGCACACATATTTATGACTCATGTATATTTTCCTAACCAAAACTGAAAAAGTTAGAACAAATTTTCAAACATTGAAAATAAAGTTAAATCATACTGAAAAATCCATGCTATACAAGCAACATAACATAGTCAATGACAGAAGTCAGAAGTAACTCTCAGAGCAAGTGCAGACCAGAGAAGGGTATACTCGGAAAACACGTAATCATCCTGGGCTTTAAGGTACAAGTAGAGTTGAGAATGACTCAAAAACTACTTGTTCATGATGTCTTCCTTATGCCAGATACTGTGCTGGGAGCCTTCACCAGTGTCTCCTACCCTCTATGGGTAGGCATTTATCATCCCTTACCTCAGCCTTATTTTTTCAAAGAAAGCATGACTTATGGAGCTGAATATTTCTCCCAGATTGTGGGGGAGCTGTTAGTTGAACTCAAAGCCATTTGGCTTTCCACTATTGTAACATTGCAAAGTTATCTAAGCAGTCACAAAGGCAGTAAAATGAACAGGTATGCTTGTGAGGAATTAATAAACTTGGAGCAGAAAGTTCCTGTAGAATAATAAAAAGTAATGCTGAAAAAAGTAGGAGGGAGAGCACTGGGTTCATGCTTAAATGTAGGTTTTTTCCTACGCATCAGTATTTCTCAAATTGGGTTCTGTGAACATAATGTTGGGTTTCTAGCATTCACTTTAAGAAATGTAAAACTGGCCAGGTGATGGGGCTCACGCCTGTAATCCCAACAGTTTGGGAGGCCAAGGCAGGCAGATCACCTGAGGTCAGGAGTTTGAGACAAGCCTGGGCAACATGGCAAAACCCCGTCTCTACTAAAAATACAAAAACTAGCCAGACTTGGTGGTGCCTGCCTGTAGTCCCAGCTACTCGGGAAGCTGAGGCAGGAGAATCGCTTAAACAGGGAGGCAGAGGTTGCAGTGAGCTGAGATCATGCCATTGCACTCCAGCCTGGGAGACAAGAGAGAAACTCTATCTCAAAAAAAAAAAAAAAGAAAAGAAATGTGAAACTGTATTTTAATTTTGATGCTTCTAAATAAAAGAATGTTCTGGGCCAACTAGACTAAAAGACTAGCTTAAACATAGGGACTGCCTACTTTTTTACTTACTACTGAATTGAATCCCAGTAACCCTCTAAAAGAGTATTTTTCAAACTGTGGGTTATGACCTATTGGTGGATTATAAAATCAAGAGTAACATTTTAAAATAAGTAAAAACAGAATGTGTCACACAGAGTAAGGATAAGTATTGTTTTGTGGTCATTTTGTTTCAGTGTGACAACTAAATAGTGAAGTAAAATAAAGTTACATCTTACTCCAGGTTGAGTATCCCTAATCTGAAAATGCTTGGGACCAGAGTGTTTACCATTTCAGATTTGGAATGTTGAACCTGGATAAGCTGAGGTGAATAATTTGTAACTCTGAGATCTACAGACTTACTCTCTTTGATTTCTGCAAACTGAAGTTTGAGAAACACTGTTACAAGAAGTAGTCTGCCACTGAGAAAGACAAAAGCAGGACTTTGGAGAATTTCACAAACTGAAAGGAATGTTAAAAGCAAGTTCATTGGGACAAGAACTAGGATGTCATTATCAGACTATACAAGGTAGAGATAATGCAACACAACAAATTCAGACCAGGTTTAATATCAAGGTAAAGAACCATGGTAAATAAAGAGGTCATTCTAGCCACGCAAGGTGGCTCACGCCTGTAATCCCAGCACTTTGGGAGGCTGAGGAGGGCGGATCAAGAGGTCAGGAGATCGAGACCAGCCTGGCTAACATGGTGAAACCCCATCTCTAATAATACCAAAAAAAAAAAAAAAAAATTAGACGGGCGTGGTGGCACATGCCTGTAGTCCCAGCTACTTGGGAGGTGGAGGCAAAAGAATCACTTGAACCTGGGAGGTGGAGGTTGCAGTGAGTCGAGATCACCCCATTGCACTCCAGCCTGGGCGAAAGAGTGAGACTGCATATCAAAAACAAAACAAAAACAAAAACGAGGTCATTCCACAAATATTCTAAAGTCTCAGTCATGGGGTGAGGATGCCTCTTTTCTATTTAGAGACTGAGATCAGAAAGCAGGAATGGGAATGACTTTTGCCAATCAGATGGACACAGATGTGGTTAGAGAAGATGAGTGACAAGAAAGAAAGCAGAGGCAATAGCAATTGAGAGTAAAAAATTAAATTTGTCCTATAAAAGTGCCTCACACTGCAGTAGGGAATAAAGGGAAATGGGACATGTAGTAGAGTGTTACAGAAATGGTCCCTAAAGAATCACATCTCCCTGTACCGATAGCATGTGTGGTCCCCTTCCCACAAAGAGGCTAAGTTTGACCACTTAATTGGCAGTAGCCAACAGGACATCAGCATAAATATGACACCAGGAGGGGCATACAAAGTAAAGCATGTGTGGAAAAGAATTTACTCTCTTGATGCCATGTAAAGAAATCCAGGCTACCTTACTAGAGAAGGCTAAGAATAGAGAAATAAGCCAGCCCAAGTGAAGCCTTTAGACCAGCCTGACAACCACCAGACATATGAATGAAACCATCTGGGACCATTCAGCCCCAGATAACCTGAGAGCTGACAGCAGAACCACTCAGCCGACCCACTGACTTGCGAACAATAATAAAAATGGCTGTTCTTTTAAAGGCAGTAAGTTTTTGGATAGTCTGTAACATGACAGTAACTGATACAGGATACTTGGGGGGGGCGGGGTGGGGGAAACAAGGGTTGTAACATTCTGAATTTAACTTTTATTTCAATGCCTCAAACACAGAAGGATGAGTCTTTAGGCCATGTAACCATAAATCTATGCTTACAAGATTTATCAAAACTTCTTGGCTTGGCATCCTAAACTCTTAGTCTGGTTTTAATCTATCCTTTCAATCCTATCACTTGACATTTTTCTCCAAAAACGCCACTTTGAATAGTTGGTCCATTTATCTGAGCTTTTATTCTCAACCCTCCCACTTCTCTTTGGTTATCCAAAATCCTTCAAGATCCAATGTAAATAGTGTTTTCCTTTCCTGCTCAATTTTTGGCTACAATAATTTCAAGATGCTCTACTTCTCTGAATCCATACTCATTACACCGCTAGATGCCTTACTATCTAATACTGTCACTTAACAGTTAATACACACTGTTGATTTTGTAAGCTCTTTAAGGTAGAGGTCCACTCCATAATTCTCCATAGCTACCTTAGTGTTCCCACATAAGAGCAATTTAAACATCTGATTAGAATAAATCAAGAAAAGATACATATAACTGAAATGTATGTGTGGGTTTTTTTGTTTTTGTTTTTGTTTTTGAGGCGGAGTCTTGATCTGTCGCCCAGGCTGGAGTGCAGTGGCATGATTTAGGCTCACTGCAAGCTCTGCCTCCCGGGTTCACACCATTCTCCTGCCTCAGCCTCTGGAGTAGCTGGTACTACAGGTGCCCACTACCACACCCGGCTAATTTTTTGTATTTTTAGTTGAGACGGGGTTTCACCGTGTTAGCCAGGATGATCTAGATCTCCTGACCTCCTGATCCGCCCACCTTGGCCTTCCAAAGTGCTGGGATTACAGGCGTGAGCCACTGTGCCAGGCCTTATGTATGTAACTGAATTTTAACAAATCTTCTTAGCTGAACATGTTTACTTAGAGACCTTTAGTCTTTCTTTTTAAAATGTAAGTCAAGGGGGAAAAGGTAACATTTTTCTTTTGAGATACATTGTGCAACTGCCAATGCCAAAACAAAAACAATGAATCAAGAGGCTCTCCTGGAAAACAATACATTGTTAAAAGTTGCAGTGTATGCTGACAAACATACTAATGAAAGCAAACTTTCCATTTTACAACTATAAGAGGATACTCACATTGATTGGTTAATTTTATAAACTGAATTTATCTGTAGGAGTTGGGAAAAATAATGTAACCTCTCATCTTTGACAGAAGCTCAAGAAAATAAGTACAGCAGCAGTTTTACAGATAAAAACCTATGAAAATCCTGTTTGGCAGGTTATTATATGTTATGAAGTACATCTGCAAAATGAATGTTCTCTTCCCTCATTTTAATTTAGGACCAAAAAGGATAAGAAGGGGACAAGCACAGCTTAGTAAAGTTTTCCCCTTTGCTAAAATTGATATAAGCATATTTTGCAAAGTAGAATTTATTATCTCTTAACATGCAATCACACTAATTATGAACATTTAAAACATTATTTCCCCTGAGCATTATCTAAACTTCTAAAAGTTTAAATGACTTATTGCTCCCTCAATACCTGAAGTAATTATCACTAATTAACAAGCAAGCTATCTTTTCTTCTGATTTGAAGTGTCCTACAAATTAAGACAGCCTCTAATAGTCAAAAATAAGAGTCTAATTTTTAAGGAAAATGCTTAGTTTCAAAGCTCTTGCAGTTATAATTAAAGCTAAGCAAAACATGTATATAAACAAAAGAATCAACTTATATCAAACTGATGAGACAAAAAATATACAAAGAAATGTCTAAATATGTAACCTACACATTCTGTAGCTCTAACAGTTTTAATTTGGTTTTTATTTCTTATACCAATCAGGCACCACTAATGGCTAATAAAGGTAATGAAGACTAGCTCAAATAGTACCTTCTTGGTAAAGCCTTCCCTGATACCCCAGCCTGAAGTGCTTACTACCTACTTTGAACTCTTTAAGTTACTATACATAAAATTAACTTACTCTCCCAAATATCCACTGATAATGAACTGATTAATCAGACACAGTCATAGACTAGAATTACTATACACTATACAACAGAAAGCCATAAACTTACATGAGCAGCTATGGAATGAGCTAGAAGATGCCTCTGGGGGGAGGGAAAGCAAGATGCAGTGTAGTTATCTTTATTTTCTTAAAAAGAGCAAACTAGTTCTGGAAACTATTAGGGGATTTGTCTTCATGGAAATGAGACCAGAACTCTAGAATGGGAAAAAGATCAAGTTTTCATTGTATGCCCTTTCTCAGGGTGAATTTTTAAAAACCATTTCAATTAGTACATTTTCAATTTAAAACAAAACAAAACAAACAACAAAAAAGCAAAACCAGGCTGGGTGCAGAGGCTCATGCCTATAGTCCCAGCACTTTGGGAGACCAAGGTGGGAGGACTGCCTGAGCCCAGGAGTCTGAGATCAACCTGGGCAACGTAGGGAGATCTTGTCTCCACAAAAAATGTTAAAGTCAGTCAGGCATGTTGATGTGCACCTGTAGTCCTAGCTACCCGGCACGCTGAGGCAGGAGGATCACTTAAGCCCAGCTGGTTAAGGATGTAGTGAGCCATGACTGTGTCACTGCACTCCTGCCTGGGTGACAGAGTGGAGACCCTGTCTCAGAAAAAATAAATAAATAAAATAAAAATAAAGCAAAACGAATTTGTTAGTTAATACACTGCCTTTTGACATCTTTTCAGCTGTCATTTTGAAGTTATATTTAAATATTATCTTACTAATTTATATCCCACTAGTCGCCCATATCTTTTATTTCCTGTAACATCTAAATCTAGGTCCTTGCATATAAATGCTTAAAAGTATGGAATTTGTTACACCAAAATGTCAAACCTTTGCTTTAATCAGGATAATTATGCTGAAGTTGCTGCCTTCTTTAACCTAGTAAGAGTTGTTTTACTAACTGTTTAAGTAATTGCTTGTAATTTCTGCTAAGAAAGTAGAAAGCTTCTTGACCTCTCATGGTCAGTACAAATTATACTTAAATATAGTTGAATATCATTTACCTGAACCTGTTCCAAATTAACCATATATCTGGAGCTTAACTATCTCAATATGAAAAGAGTATAAGGACTAAAAAAACAAAAAACAAAAAACAAAAAAAAAACCTTCTAAATATATTATTTTTCTTTCTGTTCAATGTTTCTGAAAAGGGCACTGCAGGTATTTAGACAGAGGGATTATGTTTCCATTTGTTGGGACTGTCCTGATCACTTCAGAAAATTTAGCATTCAGGGTCATGGGCACTAAATGCCAGTACCACATCCCTAGTCATAGCAACATCCAAAAGCCTGATCCTACATATTTCTAAGTGCCCTTGAAGAGATAACTGGAGGTAGGGAAAGTACTATGCCCAGTTGAGAAGCACCGCTTATATGAACTAAGAAAATTTTATATATATACACACACTTCATATATATGTATATACACACACATATCGTACATATGTATATACACACACACACCCACACACACATACTTTTTTTTATTAGTCTCTTGTATCTTATATCCTCTGTAACATCTAAACCTAGGTCCTTACACATACATATACACACACGTGTATGTGTGTGTGTATTATACACACACACACACGACTGCAATTCAACCCTTTAAAACAACTGTCAGCCACCAGATTACTACTGATCAATGGTCAATAACAGTTACAATCAACCAGTCAGTCAGTCCAGTATATAGTGCTGTCAGTAAATATCATACTCCAACAAATCAACTATTACAATGGCCAATTCTTCCAACCATTATTTTAAAATCTCTTTAGAACAACTCCTCTGTTGGAATGCTTCTTTTAAAACTCCCAAATAACCTTCCTCTTTACTGTACTCATCTCTGCAATAAAATATATAAATCACAGTTTACGATTATCTGTCTACCTTCCTCCAGAGACTATAAACTCTTTGAAGCCAGGGACCATGATCATGCTTGCCTAGCCTGTATACAGTAGAAATGTTGAATGACTGACTACTGGCCCAGTCTAATACAATTAACTAGTCCAAAAGATTCCAATTATAACCAATTTTTTATATAATAAATACAGTAATAATCCTAAAACAAGTAAATACAAGAAATTACTTCTGGTTATTCTATATACTTATTCTAAGTCAATTTTAAGAAAATGAGTTGGTTATATTGCCCATATTAAAGCTAACTTTGAAAAGATACAAGGAAATTTAAGAGCTGGGCGTGGTGGTGTATGAGGTCTCAGCTACTTAGAAGGCTGAGAAAGGGCCGGGCGTGGTGGTTCATGTCTGTAATCCCACACTTTGGGAGGCTGAGGGGGGCGGAACCAGCCTGACCAACAAGGAGAAACCCTGTCTCTAGTAAAAATACAAAATTAGTCGGGCATGATGGCACATGCCTGTAATCCCAACTACTCGGGAGGCTGAGGCAGGAGAATTGCTTGAACCCAAGAGGCAGAGGTTGTGGTGAGCCCAAATTGCGCCACTGTACACCAGCCTGGGTGACAGAGTTAAACTCCAACTCAAAAAAAAAAAAAAAAAAAAAGAAGGCTGAGACAGGAGGATCACTTGAGCCTAAGAGTTTGAGGTTGAGATCATACCTGGGCAATGTAGCAAGACCCCATTTATCAAAAAATAAAATAAAATAAGGAAAATTTAAGATTTATGACAGGCACTCTACCATGCCCATCCTCCACTTACTCTTCCCTCCTCCCACTTAAGCTTTAAGCAAATTCTCATTTAAATAAGCAAAGAGGGGGGCTTATTTCCAGAAAGAGCAAAACAACACTGTTAAGAAAAGCATTTAATGCCTTTCGTTTCTATTCTGCTACTCAGAATTTTAAAAATCTATTAATCTCCTACCTCACTCAAAAATAAAACTCTATAAACTAGGGATCATAAGCAACTCCTATTTCTGTGGGTTTCACCACATTCTCCAGAAACTTAACTTTTGTTCATAAACATTACATAGAAAGTAAACTAATTCATTTTTTAAAGTAAATGCAAAAATAAGGGTTACACAAGCACTAAGCATCAACACTGGCAGAATATTAATTCTGAAGCCCATTAACTTTGACAAACGTTTATTCATCTTTGCCTTCTTGAAGCATGTGACTATCCCAGTTTTACAGGAAAAGCTTAAATAGAAAAAGTTAAACAATAATCTCAAGGTTAGAAACTAACAGATAATTTCTAGCTCCTAGTATCCCTGGCACTCACTATATTTAGATTGTGCCAATAAATTCTACAATTGTTAAACACTGCATCACTCCACCTCGTATCAAAATGCTAGGTAGTAATTGCTAAGATACAATTTTACTTTTATTTTTTATTTTTCTGAGCCAGAATCTTGCTCTGTCACCTGGGCTGGAGGTGCACAGTGCACAATCTCTGCACACTGCAACCTCTGCCTCCCTGGTTCGAATGATCCTCCCACCTCAGCCTCCCGAGTAGCTGGGACTACAGGCACTCGCCACGGAGCCTGGCTAATTGTTTTGTTTTGTTTTCTCTATTTTTTGTAGAGAAGGGGCCACACCATGTTGCCCAGCCTCAAGCAATCCGCCCAACTTGGCCTCCCAAACTGCTGGGATTCAAGGCGTGATCCACCTCCACCCCTGTAAATAAACATAAATAAAACAATGGTTTCAAGTTACCTCCATTTGACAAGATCACTAACATAAATAGGTTACCTGAAAAACAAAACAAAAAACCCCACCCCAGAAAAAGTTCCAGAGGAAATTAGACACACTCTGTATCGTTTCAAATGGAGATTGCTTTTAAGTGTACTTAAATTATTCTGAGATTACAGTGTATGAAATATTTTATAATTTTTGAAATCCACAAATCCAGCCTTCGTTTCATTACTGTTTGATGTTTTTTGTCAGTAGCATCAATAACAATTTATGTGTAAGACTAATCATTTAATGAAACTAATGTAGGAAATTATTTTCATTCTGATTTTTAAAATGCTGTTTCACTCATTTAAAAACTCTTGTAAGTCTGGCGGGGTGAGATGGCTCACACCCGAAATCCCAGCACTTTCGGAGATGGAGGCAGGTGGATCACTTGAGGTCAGAAGTTCAAGACCAACCTGGCCAACATATAGTGAAACCCCAAACCCCATCTCTAATAAAAATACAAAAATTAGGTGGGCATGGTGGCGCACACCTGTAGTCCCAGCTACTTGGGAAGCTGAGGCAGGAGAATCCCTTGAACCCGGGAGACGGAGGTTGCAGTGAGCTGAGATCGCACCACTGCACTCCAGCCCGGGTGACAGTGCAAGACTCCGTCTCTCAAAAATAAATAAATAAATAATCTTTAAGTGATAACTTTACAACCTCACACACCCACAAAAAGGGGGGGGTCTAGCTTGCATGAAATTCTATTTTCCCAGAATTATTAATCCTGCTTAAAAATACTGCTGACAAAAGAGAATTTACAGTAATTAGCCTTAAAACTATCAGTGGACACTATTGGGGAAAAATGTCTTTCAGCAAAGCTAGACTTTAATAGTTCTCACTGATTATTATATAAAAACTGACTCGACTTACTAACGAAATACTTCCTATTATAGGTATCTTAGAGAAATTTTTTTCTCTCTAAAATAAATCTTTAAAGACCAATTAAGAATGAGTGGGTACTACAAGGTAAAGAAACTGAGAAATTTCAACAATTTTTTAATATTAGAATTCAAAGGAATGAGCCTCTAATTTTGCCACAGGTATTCACCAGACCTATTTACCTAAGTAGGGAGCTTTCAAATTGCACATCCTCCTAGACAAGTCACCACCTGATCTCACAGTTTTTGTTTTTAAGATTTTGAACAGCCATCAAATAATTTGTGACAATAAAGTGCATACAGCGGCGGAGATTCTTTTGTATATGATCACGTAAACCCGACATTATAATGGAAAGATTTCAATATTTGGAGGCTAAAAAATAAGTGAAAATGTAATCTACTCAGCTAAAATGGTCAACCATTGTTCTACGTTAAGATCAATACTTTTCCAAAACGAATTCTCTGTAAAGATACATTCACAAGTTAACTCTAAATATGACCTGTGTAAATCGTGTCTTCTTTTTCCTCCTCAAGACAATCCAATCAAAGTCTTCACCAGAGCCAGCAACACTACCTTGAAATTTCAAACCTAAGTGCAAGGCTCGTAATGAAGTCCAAATGTTGTCCCAAACTCTCCGATTTTCATCAAGGATGAAATTATTTTCATCACTAGCAAACAGTGTTATTAACATTCCAAATTCTGATTAGAATGCAGTCACTGGTGAGAAGCGTCCTTGGGCAAGCAAAGAAAAGATTTGAAACTACCCAAAGAACAGATCCACATGAACCTGTCTTCTCCCACTTCATCAGGAAGCCAAATAGGGAGAACTCCAAGAAACAGGGGTGAAGGGGTGATCGGTAGAGAAAGGATAGTGGAAATCATACTCCTCGAAGGGTGGAAGCAAACGAGAAACGGACTCTGGAAAAGCCGTCCCAAAGGGCCATTCAATCTGAGACAGATGTACAGGGACAGCTCCTCCCCACTAAGGAGATCAAGCTTTACCATGGGTGCACCAAGCAAGCAAGTATGGGCAGGAGGGGACAACCTCCGCCAAGCACCCCCTCCGGAACGTCTAGCTCAACTAGAAGGGGTCGGCGGGGACTGCTCCTCCGAACATCAACAAAGGCCCCTTCAGTCCTAAGGCGAAATTCGAACAACAAAGGCCCGGAGACAGCCAGGACAGGGCCGGGGCTGGGGGCGGGACGGATGAAAGCAGGGGAAGGCAAAGGAATCAAACCAGTGGGGGCGGAGGCCCGTCGGAGTGGGAAGCAGAGAGGCGCAGAGGCGGGAGGCGCGGTAATCCCCAGTGCACAATAAGAGGAGGAGGAAGAGAACCTGGCCTCCATTCTCCTCCTACTCTCTCCAATCCGCACCGTCTACATTTCCTCAGCCGCGAGGACCGCGCAGTCCCGAGTTCAGGGAAGGAAAGGGGAGGGGGGATTTTCCGCCTTGACCACAACTCCCTTCCCCCAGCCAGGAGCTGCAGACGACAACAACCGCCACAACTGCAGCCACACAAAGGCGCCTTCCTTCTACTACCGCTCCCACCCGGGCGGAGGCGCCGATGATGCCAAGGAAGCGGCGACCACCTCTCGGCCGCCTGGCGCTCGCTCGCCCTCTTCCCCTTCTAGCTGGGTAAAGGGGGAGGGGACCACCGGGCGCCCTCACCTGGCACAGCTGCTGACAGTAGTCGGTGGCCGCTTCCACGGCCGGTACCCGGCTCTCCCGCAGCTGTCGCTCTAGCTCCTGGAGCTGCTCGCCCAGGCGCTGCAGCTCCGCGACGCAGCCGCCTTCGCCGCGACTCAACCTCTCCTGCTCGGCCTCTTCGTCCGCCATCTTCACACCCCGCTCCGTCGCGTACGCACCTGGGTCACGTGATAACACAATGCCACGTTCGGCGGGGTCACGTGCCAGGCGCGCTTGCACGCCGCCGAGCACGTACAAAGGGCCCGATGGGGAAGATAGGGGGGTGGGGAGAGTGGCGCGAGAGAACCCGAGGGAGGTGAAGGCAAGGGGAAAGGAGAAGGGCGGGGTTGGGGCGGTGCGGAAAACCGCGGTTACTTACCCCGAGCGGGAAGTGGGCAGTAGCGGCCGAAAGGGGCGGGCTGGTGAAGGCCTGCTCTCGGTCACGTGGGCGCCGCGACGGGAAAAAGCCTAGGGAGGGGCGACCCTCTCCGGCGTCCCGATCCCAGCGTGGCTTTCCCCAGTCCCCGAAGTCTTCTACGGACATATCCTCCTGTTCCCCAAGAGGATGGCACAGGGAGAGTTCTGAGTGGCCTCGGGCAATGGCTGTATTTGCTGTTGGCCTGTAAGCAGGCCAGAAGCAGAGGAAGAGAGAGAAGGTAAAACCCGCCCATGGACCGCAAGCGTGAGAGCCGAGGCAGGACTATGAACTGTCAAAATTGTCTCTGACTTCTCACCAGGCCGGAGAGGAGGGATCTAGTGCGTGAGGTACCAGATCTCGTCTCACTTGACTCTCCTCCTCTTCAGCCCCAAGAACGCCTGTCCCCTGGAAACACATTCTCTAGGGGGTGGAGGCAACAAAGGAAAAGAACAATTGGGTCAGAGCAGAATGAGGTTCAATCCTCAGTCTGGAGAATGAAGCAAATTCATGAAAAGCATAGTTTAAAAGAAGTCGGAATATGAACAGACCAGATGATTTTTAAACCACGAAAACATTTCTAGAGTAAGTAATAACTAACTACTCTGTTTCACCGTGATTTAGACTCTACTAGACTCTACAGAAATCACCAACAATGAAAACAGGCTATATATGAAAGCTATTGAAAAGAAAGTAGGTCAAGGAAAAAAACACCAATAAGGACTCCATTAAAAATCATAACGGAGGAGAGGAAATTGATGCTAAAATAAACCAATGTTGTGGAGAATTATTATAAATACAGCATTTTTTCCTAATGCTACAAATAGAGGTAGCATTCTGAACCACATTCTACTTACAAGCTGAAAGGAATTAATACTTGTCACTTGAACAAAAGAGTAGAAGAGGTGCTACAAAAATCCAAGAGCTTAACCCTAAAGTTCTTAATAAAACTAATATTTTGTTACCGTTAGAGCATTAGACCCGTCACAACTGAATGGTCTACAGAAATTTAGAAACAATGATATTGATGAGGCACCCAGTCTTATCATTTACTCTGAGTGAAGTATATTTTTCTAGTACAAGCATCTAAAATAAAAATAATTCCCATTGTGGGCAGTGTCCTCTTCAAGAGATTTCTAGTAATTAATGGAAAGTGTTCTGCATACTATGTTGTCCAGAATAAATGTTTTATAACGCATCAGTGATGGTGATGTTTTTAAAGCAGCTTTATATAAGGTGACCAGGCACAGCTAAACCCCTTATGAAAAACAGTATCAGTTAATATTACATATTAACAAGGTAGAATCTTCAAATGTTTAATCTTCAAATGTTTACTCATGGAAGAGACTAGGAAGTACGTTCAAAGGCTGAGGAGAGAGGATATAATGGTATCACTGAGTTGAAAAAGCAACAATTAAGGCAGCTAATGATTTTTAATATTTGCAGCTCACTTTCCCAAGTATTTTAGATACCTAAACCAGGTTTCACCAGTTTATGTTATCTTAGGATTCCAGTGAAAAATGTAAAAAGGGAAATATGAGATTAGCCAAATGTACCAGTAAATCCAAGGTAAGGTATCACAGGTTAGCAAGCTCATTTCCACTGTAAGTATAATGGTTTACACCACACCTAATCTATAGAAAGGAAGAAAAAATGGTGGTTGAGGGGTGGGAGAGATATATATCCAGATATTGATTTTTAAGAGAATTGCCTGATACTGTAGGTCATTCCTACCTCTTCCACATAACAACCCTAAAACTAAGGAGACTTGATTAGCAAACTGATTCTGAGCACCATTACTATCTGGGAAATATCCATCAGCATTGATGGCCGTGTCTTTTACTTTTATTTGGTATCTGTGAACCCTATCTCCGCATTCCTCCATTGCTACTCCTTTGCACACACAGAAATATTTAGAGCCTACAGGAAATGAAAGGATTGGGGGTGAGTAGTGTAATTAACACTCATTTATTGGGTACTTGATATTTGCAGGCATTACTTGGTTTGGGACAAGTCAGAGGCGAATAAAAGGTCTTCCTGCCTTGAAGAAGCTTACAGTTTGGTGGGAAAATGACCTGCAATGGGAATACATACGATATAACAAGTGTTCTATTATGAAAATTCATGCCTATATTCAACTTAGAACATCATAGTAATCTAAGATACTAACAAGAATGTCCAACAAAAATCTACAGAAGTGCAGGCTTTTTTTTTTTTTTTTAATTAAATGAGAAGGATTGAAAATACTATCCCGTGACAGGTCAACCTTGTCTTGGAAATCTCAGAAATCTCAATCTTATCCATGGAAAAGGCATGACTTCTGTGCCTATGTCCATTTGTTCTTTAAATACCAAACTGTCAGCTCATAGGAACCATTTACACACACACACTGACACACACAAACACGCACACCCCTACTTACTGAGATGTTCCTGGGGAAATTCGAAGACCTGTTCCATTGAGAAAACAAGAATAAGCCCCTGGGGCAAAAGACTCCGCATCTCTGGGGAACTCAGTATCCGCGCCGCGAGCACCCATGCCCATTTTGAACACAACGCGACTGCTATGGACGTGGTATAATCATATGGACCTTCACTCCCAAGAGACTCGATTTCAGAGAAAATCTGGGAGACAAATTTAGATCCCTACCCCCCACCCACGCGATCAATAAAGCTGGGGAGACCTTTGGGGGAGGGGACAGATGTGCTTGCATCCGGGCCGTGCGTGCCTGCTTCACGGGTTTTCCGGGCAGCACCGGCCCGCACACGCCGGTGCACTCTTTTTCTGGAATTCTTGAAATAGCAGGGCCTGAGAACAGTAAGGGAGCTGGGTTGTGTCTGCTACAGACAAGCGGCGCAGAGCCTCGGGTCCAAGCCAGGGATGCAGGAAGCGCGGCGTTAGCGGATGACCGATAGCTCAGGGCTAAGGCCTGGCAGGTCCTTCCTACCCCCGACCCAGTACACCACGCAGCCCCGCCCTCGCCCCAGCACGCGAGGTGAAAGCGTGAGGCCCGGGGATGGCGGAGAGCGCGCGCCACTATCGGGGCACTGTTTGTCTCTTCCCCCGCTCTCGCCCTGGGCCGGGGAGCACAGAAGGTCCGCAGGCCTGGGGCCACGAAGGGCACCAGATCGGTCCGCTCTGCTCCGCTAACCCAGCCTGCGCCTCTCCACCCTGCCAAGGCCCTGCTGGGCGCTGCGCGGGTTGCTCGCGTCCTCTGTTGTCCGGGAGCCGTCGCCGCCCGCGAGCCAGCAACGCCGACACGCAGCAGCTGCCGACACGCAGCAGCTGCAGGCCCGGCGTTTGCCGCCGCGGTTTCTCCACCCAGCACTGAGGATCAAGCCAGCTGTAGCGTGGCTGCGACTCCCCGCTTGTGAGCAGAGGCCGCGTGGGGCCTCCGGGCCGAGAGATTTTGGAGCCTTTCCCGGGCGCGGCGGGGCGCGGGGCTCCGGAAACCCACCCCGGGGATGCTGGAGTCTGTCCTGCAGAGGCCGTGGCACGGGCACTGCTGCCTGATTTCGAGGAGGCTCCATCAGCCTACTCTCTTCCAAAGGGCTGGGCAGCCCAGCCACAGACAAGCAGCCTCTGGATCTCAGAAGTGGGGAACGGAGTCTATCCTGGGTTTGGTCCAGTGGAAACCCCCCACCCCCATCCCCAGAGTCTGGGAACCAGTGCTGTGCCCACAGATGCAAAGAGAAAGCATGGGTTAAAGCGCTATTGGGATAGGTTAGACACCACACTTTTCCATGGAAGACATTTTCTTCCAGAGGAACAGCAAAAGGAGTCAATGTAATGTTAAAAACATTAAGGCAGGTGCTGTGCCACGTGTTGAAGTGATTCCAAAAGCAGAGAAAACATGGGACTCACATTTAAGAGGATTAGTTGTAGCCCTTGAGTTTTTCCCAGAAAACAAAAAAGGATAGCATATATATTTATATATATTTATATGAACAGTTAATTAAATAAGGAAGGATTTTTAAAAATTGTCTATTTGGATATCTTTTTCCTTTCCATTTGAGGAAAAGCCGAATGCAAATAAGGAGAATAACATTTAAAGAAAATGCTTTTAATAGAGCCTCAATTATCCTAACTTCTAATTTAACCAAGATGAAAATAATTGTGAAATAAAGCAAAATAAAATCTTGGAAGCATAAATGTGGTATACATTTTTTTTTCTTTTTTTTTTTTTCTTCTTTGAGATGGAGTCTCACTCTGTCTCCCTAGGCTGGAGTGCCGTGGCCCGATCTCTGCTCACTGCAACTTCTATCTCCCGGGCTCAAGCGATTCTCCTGCCTCAGCCTCCCAAGTAGCTGGGATTACAGGCACCCACCATCATACCAGGCTAATTTTTGTATTTTTAGTAAAGAAGGGTTTCACCATGTTGACCAGGCTAGTTTCAAACTCCTGATCTCAAATGATCAGCCTGCCTTGGCCTCCCAAAGTGTTGGGATTACAGGCATGAGCCACTATGCCCAGCCTGTTTCTGTAGAGAATCCTGGAGTTGGTTCACAGCATTTCTCCGAAGATTCAAAGAGAAATATTTTAAAGTGCCTTTCTTTTCCTATATGTCTAAACTTTAATCACTGTGTCTCATTTACCTCATCAGAAATTCAAGGTTATTAAAAACATTAGAGGATACGAATTTTGTGGCATTTGGCTTTTTAAAGAAATAATACTGTGCAGATGTGACAAACTTGGAAATTCCCAGGTCTCTTCCCATTTTAGGACATCACCTTCTTAGTTTTGCTGGTTTCTGTGATTCTTATAGGTATGTTCTTCAATGTAACAACAATAATAATAATGTAAATAATATCATTTTGAGTAGTATTCTACTCATGTATCGGGCCAGAATTGTTGTTCCCACCAAGTGCTTACCCTCTATCACATTATCACATCTTTACAAAAATATCCTTTTTTTCTTTCTTTTTTTTTTTTTTTTTGAGACAGAGTCTCGCTCTGTCACCCAGGCTGGAGTGCAGTGGCTCCATCTCAGCTCACTGCAATCTCTGCCTCCCAGGTTCAAGCGATTCTCCTGCCCCAGCCTCCCGAGCAACTGGGACTACAGGCGCCCACCACCAAGCCGGGCTAATTTTTGTATTTTTAGTAGAGATCAGGTTTCACCATGTTGACCAGGCTGGCCTGAAACTCTTGAACTCAGGTGATCCACCCCACTCAGCCTCCCAAAGTGCTGGGATTACAGGTGTGAGGCGCTGCCCCCAGCCTTACAAAAATATTATCTTACTCATTGTTCCTCTCGTCAAATCCTCATCCTTGTGAATTTCTCTGTAACCAGGCTCCTCTGTGAAGTCTTCTCTGGTGTGCTCTGGTGGAGTATAATCTGGATGCAACACCTCTAAACAGAGTAGATTTGACTTATTTGTTCTGCTTTTCCTTAGGTTACCACAAATAGTCACTCTCCAAAGTTCCTATTGTTTAGATTTACTACTTACTGCATTTTTATTTGGAATCTGTCATTTTGCCTTTTATTAAAGTTAGTCTATGGATGAGCCTTGTTCATCATCCTGTAAGCCCTTCGAGGGTAGAACTGTATCTTATAACCAGCTTACCTCCTCTAATACCCTTTGGCAAATTGCAGTATAATAAGTAATTGATAAATGCACATTAAACTAGATTCAATTCTGTTTATACTTGGCAGTCATATATTGATTTATACTTATCCTCATTGTTATCCAAAATAATCTAGACTCTACAGAGAGATCAGATGCCTTCTAAACTTTAGGACCTTATTCATAATAGTCTTTCAAATATTTTAGGAGACCTGTGATTTATCAACAAAATTATCTATAATCAAATTTATAACACAAGTAAAATTAAAAGAAGACAAGATGTATGCTCAGTTATTACATTATAACAGATGAACTGCAAATACATGGTCTCTAGCTTTCTCTTTCACAAACTTAAGGGAAAAACTCATGATGAAGCTACTGAGAAAATAATCATGTTAAGGAAACAATTGGATGGAAATTTAGAATCTTTTGAGATGATTTTAAAAATCTATATTGTGACAAAATGTAAGAGAGATGGCAAAATTTTAAAAAGCACAGATTGAGTTTTTTCCTAACATCTAGCTCACTCCCTAATATGGGCCCTAATACCTTCCTAGAAATCTAAGGAGAAAATAAACATAAGGAGAATATCTCCAGATAGGACTTATTCTTCAGAGTGGAAATAACCTTAGAGCAGAGTTTCTCAAACTTAGTTTTATAAAGTGTACTTAGACAATTTGACTTCAATGCAGATTCTCAGGACACACCTCTAGAAAGTCTTATTCAGTAGACTGAGGTTGGGCATTGGAAACCTGCATTTCTAACTATCACTCCAGGGCCTTTCAGATTATACAGTTCTAGACCTGTGGTTGTCTAATTCTGTCTTCTCTTTTTTTCCTTCAACTTATGTCTCTTTCACCAACTTCATAAAAAATGCCTGAATAGCTTCCTTCTGGCTCCATCCAGCAATGGGCATACACAACTTTAAAACAATTAGAGCTAACTCTTCATAATTTCTTCAGATCATCCTAATTATCCCAAGCATTTGTTTTGTGAATCATTTGGACCCTAAACCCTAGTTCAATGCCTGGCACATAGTGGTTATGTTTTCAATAAATGTGCATTTTCCAATCCCTTCCTTGTGCATTCTCTAGCAAGATTACTTGCTGAGGATAATGATTACTTGCTGAGGATAATTACTTATTAACAGCTGTATCAGAAGAGGTATGCAGAGATAGAAGGAAGACAGTTCAAAACTTTTCCTGTATTTATCTGCTATGACAAAAGGCATTTTTCGTTTTATACATGTAAGGGTAAATGGAGAGGGAAGAGAGCCATTTAAAATTTTCATCTGTGAGTTTCAAATGTCCATGGTTTCAATAGTCCCTATGATTGAGAATCAGGTGTTACTACTTTTTAAATTATAAACATAATCTCTATTTGTGGTAAAAATTTCAAGCAGCAAAGGAAGACATAAAATAAAAAGTAAAGATTTTCTTCCTCCATTTCTGACCTCTAGTTCCATCCCATTCATTACACTCAGGAATATTAACAGTTGCTTGCTTGTCCTTTAATAATTTTTTTCTTCATATATAAATATTTATGGTTATATCAGCTTCTTACTTTCAGAAACAAATCAGCTCATACCTCCCCTTGGGCAGTTCTTCATCTTTCTTTTTTCCCTTAATAGTTAATTTAGAAATCTTTTCATGTCAGTATTCTTTCTAATGGCTGTGTAGTATTCCACAGTATAATGCAAGATAATTTAATTATTTTATTGGTGAGCAATTAGGTTAATTTCATTTTTTTAACTATTAAAAAAGATGTAGATGCAGTGACCTTCCTTGTGCACGTATGTGATTATATCCATGGAACAAATTCCCTAAAGAGGAGTTGTTAGATCAAGAGCAGTGTGTAATTTTTTTTTTTTTTTTTTTTTTGAGACAAGATCCTGCTCTGTCACCCAGGCTGGAGTGCAATGTCATGATCACAGCTCTCTACAGTCTGGATCTGCCGGGCTCAAGCAATCCTCCATCTCAGCCTCCTGAGTAGCTGGGACTACACATGTGTGTCACCATGCCTGGCTAATTTTGTTTATTTTTTTGTAAAGGCAGGGTCTCACTATGTTGCCCAGACTGGTCTGAACTCCTGTGCTCAAGGATCTTCCCTCCTTGGTCTCCCAGTGTGCTGGGTTTATAGGTGTGAGCCACCTCTCCCAGTTGCAAGATGTGATTTTAATTGTTAGATGGCCAAATTGCCCTTCCAAAATGTTGCACCAACCTATATTAAGAAAGCTGATTTTTCCAGAAACCCTTAATAAAACTGTGATTTATCAACTTTAAAAATAATTTCATAGTTTTAAAATATCACATTTTGATGAATGTTTCTCAAATTTTGGACCAAATTGAGCATCTTTTGACTTGTTCACTGCTACTACTAATTTTTGAAAGGTATACATAATTAAAATCAGATACTATTTTAAGTAACTGTTAACATTAATATAAAATTACATGAATATACTGTGCTTGAAATTATTAACTTTGATGTTAAAATGTATCTTTAAAATGTATCTTTAAAAGGATAAAATGTATCTTTAAAATGTATCTTTAACTTCTTCCTCTCCTCCTCCTTCTTCTTTCTCCCTCTCTTCCTTGTCCTCCTTCTCCTCCTTCTCCTTTCTCCCTCTCTTCCTTGTCCTCCTTCTCCTCCTTCTCCTCCTTCTTCTTTCTGAAACACAGTTTCACTCTGTCGCCCAGGTTGCAGTGCAGTGGCAGAATCTCAGCTCATCACAACCTCCACCTTCTGGGTCCAAGCGATTCTTGTGCCTCAGCTTCCTGAGTAGCTGGGATTACAGACGTGTACCACCATGCCTGGCTAATTTCTGTATTCCTTTTTAAGTAGAGACAGGGTTTCGCCATGTTGGCCAGGCTGGTCTCAAACTGCTGACCTCAGGTGATTCTCCCGCCTCAGCCTCCCAAAGTGCTGGGATTACAGGCATGAGACACCATGTCTGGCCTAGATAACTTACTTACCTAAGTCAATAGAGGAATATGAAAATAGGGCTAATGTTTCTTTCCTTTTTAAATATTTCCACCAATAAAATAGCCTTTGGGTGTATTTTTCTCCATATAAATTAGTGACAAAAGGTAAAATGGGGTACTTATTTTATACAGAAAATAAACAGTGAAACAAGGAGGCAATTTCTTTTACTTCTGCTTTAGGATGCCCATATCTTGCTGTCATTTTCATTCTACTGTAAGATTTCTTTCTTTCGTGCTTTGCACTATTTCAAGTCGTAGAAAGGAGCAAAACACTTAAAAGCACTCAACTGTCTGTAGCACCGGTATGTCATTTAAAAAGCAAAAACCATTTTTCGCCAAGCACTGACTGGCACCACACAGCAGGGGTGTAAAGCTGAACGGAGAAGCCATGAGAAATTTATGTTTCCCTTTTCTGTGAAATGCATAAAACTAGGACTTCAAAATGAACCACATGTGCTTCAAATGAATTTTCAAGATTAAAATCAAAACTTTTCGTAACTTGCAAAGATCAGTATATGTTGCTGCTCACAGAATGATTAGAAACTGCTCTGTACATATTTATTTGAAGTTGTAAGGCTATAACAGAAGAGACAACGTGATAGCAGCCCTCACTCTTGGCGCCTCCTCGACCTGGCATCCACTTTGGTGGCGCTTGAGGAGCCTTTCAGCCCGCCACGCACTGTGTGAGCCCATCTCTGGGCTGGCTGAGGCCGGAGCCGCCTCCCTCTGCTTGAGGGGAGGTGTGGAGGGAGAGGCCCTGGCGGGAACCAAGGCTGCGCCTGGCGCTGGACGGCCAGCGCAAGTTCCCGCAGGCGCGGGCGCGGGCTTGGCGGCCCCGCACAGGCAGCGGCCGGCCGGCGCTGCCAGCCCAGGGCAGTGAGGGGCTTAGCACCTGGGCCAGCAGCTGCGGAGGCTGCGCAGGATACCCCAGCACTGACGACCAGCATGCACCACGCTCGAATTCTCACCAGGCCTCAGCCGCCTCCCCGTGGGACAGGGCTCCGGACCTGCAGCCCGCCATGTTGGAGCCCCCACTCCATGGTGGGCTCCTGTGTGGCCCGAGGACAGGGTCCCATCCACCGCCCAAGGGTTGAGGACTGCAGGCGCGGCTCAGGACTGGCGGGCAGCTCTGCCTGCAGCCCTGGTGCAGGATCTACTAGGTGAAGCCAGCTGGGCTTGGGAGTCTAGTGGGCACTTGGAGACCCTTTATATCTAGCTAAGGAATGGTAAATACACCAATCAGCATTCTGTGTCTAGCTCAGGGTTTGTAAAATACACCAATCAGTACTCTGTGTCTAGCTCAATGTTTGTAAATACACCAATTGGTACTTTGTATCTAGCTAACCTAGTGTGGACTTGGAGAACTTTACTGTCTAGCAGTCTGTGTCTAGCTCAAGGATTATAAACGCACCAATCAGCACTCTGTTAAAACGGACCAATCAGCTCTCTGTAAAATGGACCAATGAGCTCTCTGTAAAATAGACCAATCAGCTCTCTGTAAGAGGGACCAATCAGCAGGAGGTGGGTGGGGCCAGATAAGGAAATAAAAGCAGGTTGCCTGAGCTTTACAGCAACCACCCAGTCGCGTCCAATTCCGTTCAGATAAAGTTTTGTTTTTTCTTTCTTTACAACAGATTTTTTTTTGCTGGTGGTCGCTACTTAGGTTGATGCCACCTTTAAGAGCTGTAACACTCACTCTGAAGGTCTGCAGCTTCATTTCTACAGCCGGTGACATCACGAACCCACCGGGAAGAAAGAACAACTCCAGACGCATCATCTTTAACAGCTGTAATGCTCACGGCTAGGGTCCACGGCTTCGTTCTTGAAGTCAGCGCGACCAAGAACGCACTAATCCGGAGAAATGACTGTCAAAATTAGTGTTATGATGATCTCAGCCTTTTGGAGAATTTTGCATCTTTCATTTAAACTATTTTTATGGAAAGCAAAAGACTTTTTAAAAAGAGTAATTGACCACCGTTACTTCCGTGTATGTTTTTTGCACTGTGAACTTTCACAATTACTCCAAATAACGCTGCCTGCAAAGCATAATAAAAACAAAGCACATCATTGTGTTAAAGAGGTCTGTGTGTTAATATACTTGGCTTTGGGGTGTGCCGTGCAGGATGCCTGAAAGTTTGCAGTGAGTGCTTTCATGAATTGAAGCCCAGGCTCGTCATTTGTACCTCTGATTTCATAAGAGCGTTTTCTGTATAATTAGTTTGGAAAATAACTTCCTGGTGAAATATTTACTGTTGTGTTGTAGAACTGTTAAGTTTCTTTTTGGGGGATATATGTTGTAAGACCTGACTTTGTGTCTGGGTAGCTAAAGATACTGAGTGATTTTTTTCCTTGTTTTTGTCTGTAGTAGCATAATATGGTTTTATTTTTTATTATACTTTTAAGTTCTGGTGTATGTGCGCACAACGTGCAGGTTTGTTACACAGGTATACATATGCCATGTTGGTTTGCTGCACCCATTAGCTTGTCATTTACATTTGAAATTTCTCCTAAAGGTATCCCTCTCCCTGCCCCCTACCCCAAGCAGGCTCTGCGTGTGAAGTTCCATGCCCTGTGTCCAAGTGTTCTCATTGTTCAATTCCCACGTAAGAGTGAGAACATGCTGTGTTTGGCTTTCTGTCCTTGTGATAGTTTGCTCAGAATGATGGTTTCCAGCTGCATCCATGTTCTTGCAATGAACATGAACTCATCCTTTTTTATGGCTGCGTAGTATTCCATGGTGTGTAGGTGCTACATTTTCTTAATTCAGTGTATCATTGATGGACATTTGGATTGGTTCCAAGTTTTTCCTGCTGTGAATAGTGCCACAATAAACATACATGTGCATGTGTCTTTATAGCAGCATGATTTACAATCCTTTGGGTATATACTCAGTAATGCAGTCACTGGGTCAAATGGTATTTCTAGTTTTAGATCCTTGAGGAATTACCACACTGTCTTCCCCAATGGTTGAACTAGTTTACAGTCCCCCCAACAGTGTAAAAGCGTTCCTATTTCTCCACATTCTCTCCAGCACCTGTTGTTTCCTGACTTTTTGATGATTGCCATTCTAACTGGTGTGAGATGGTATCTCATTGTGGTTTTGACTTGCATTTGTCTGATGGCCAGTGATGATGAGCATGTTTTCGTGTGTCTGTTGGCTGCATAAATGTCTTCTTTTGAGAAGTGTCTATTCATATCCTTTGCCCACTTTTTGTTGGGGTTGTTTGTTTTTTTCTTGTAAATTTGTTTAAGTTCTTTGTAGATTCTGGATATTAGCCCTTTGTCAGATGGGTAGATTGCAAATATTTTCTCCCATTCTGTAGGTTGCCTGTTCACTCTGATGGTAGTTTCTTTTGCTGTGCAGAAGCTCTTTAGTTTAATTAGATTCCACTTGTCTATTTTGACTTTTGTTACCGTGGCTTTTGGTGTTTTAGTCATGAAGTCCTTGCCCATGCCTATGTCCTGAATGGTATTGCCTAGGTTTTCTTCTAGGGTTTTTATGGTTTTAGGTCTAACATTTAAGTCTTTAATCCATCTTGAATTAATTTTTGTATAAGCTGTAAGGAAGGCATCCAGTTTCACCTTTCTACGTATGGCTAGCCGGTTTTCCCAGTACCATTTATTAAATAGGGAATCCTTTCTCCATTTCTTGTTTTTGTCAGGTTTGTCAAAGATCAGATGGTTGTAGATGTGTGGTGTTATTTCTGAGGACTCTGTTCTGTTCTATTGGTTTATATATCTGTTTTGGTACCAGTACCATGCTGTTTTGGTTACTGTAGCCTTGTAGTATAGTTTGAAGTCAGGTAGCGTGATGCCTCCAGCTTTGTTCTTTTTGCTTAGGATTGTCTTGGCAATGTGGGCTCTTTTTTGGTTCCATATGAACTTTAAAGTAGTTTTTTCCAATTCTGTGAAGAAAGTCATTGGTAGCTTGATGGGGATGGCATTGAATCTATAAATTACCTTGGGCAGTTCGGCCATTTTCATGATATTGATTTTTCCTATGCATGAGCATGGAATATTCTTCCATTTGTTTGTGTCCTCTTTTATTTCATTGAGCAGTGGTTTGTAGTTCTCCTTGAAGAGGTCCTTCACATCCCTTGTAAGTTGGATTCGTAGGTATTTTATTCTCTTTGTAGCAATTATGAATGGGCGTTCACTCATGATTTGGCTCTCTTATTGGTGTATAGGAATGCTGTGATTTTTGCACATTGATTTTGTATCCTGAGACTTTGGTGAAGTTGCTTCTCAGCTTAAGGAGATTTTGGGCTGAGACGATGGGGTTTTCTAAATATACAATCATGTCGTCTGCTAACGGGGACAATCTGATTTTCTCCTTTCCTAATTGAATACCCTTTATTTCTTTCTCTTGCCTGATTTCCCTGGCCAGAACTTCCAACAATATGTTGAATTAGAGTGGTGGGAGAGGACATCCCTGTCTTGTGCCAGTTTTGAAAGGGAATGCTTCCAGTTTTTGCCCATTCAGTATGATATTGGCTGTGGGTTTGTCATAAATAGCTCTTATTACTTTGAGATACATTCCATGAATACCTAGTTTATTGAGAGTTTTTAGTATGAAGCACTGTTGAATTTTGTCGAAGGCTTTTTCTGCATCTATTGAAATAATCATGTGATTTTTGTCATTGTTTGTTTGTGTGACAGATTATCTTTATTGATTTGTGTATGTTGAACCAGCCCTGCATTCCAGGGATGGAGCCGACTCGATCATGGTGGATAAGCTTTTTGATGTGCTGCTGGATTTGGTTTGCCAGTATTTTACTGACGATTTTTGCATCGATGTTTATCAGGGATATTCATCTAAAATTCTCTTTTTTTGTTGTCTGTCTGCCAGGGTTTTGTATCAGGATGATGCTGGGCTCATAAAATGAGTTAGGGAGGATTCCCTCTTTTTCTATTGTTTGAAATAGTTTTAGAAGGAATGGTACCAACTCCTCTTTGTACCTCTGATATAATTCGGCTGTGAATCCGTCTGGTCCTGGACTTTTTTTAGTTGGTAGGCTGTTAATTATTGCCTGAATTTCAGAACCTGTTATTGGTGTATTCAGAGATTCAACTTTTTCCTGGTTTAGTCTTGGGAGGGTGTATATGTCCAGGAATTTATCCATTTCTTCTGGATGTTCTAGTTTATTTGCATAGGGGTGTTTATAGTACTTTCTGATGGTAGTTTGTATTTTTGTGGGATTGGTGGTGATATCCCTTTTATCATTTTTTATTGTGTCTATTTGATTCTTCCTCTTTTCTTCTTTATTAATCTTGCTAGCAGCCTATCAATTTTGTTGATCTTTTCAAAAAGCTCCTGGATTCACTGATTTTTTTTTTTTTTTTCTGAAGGGTGTTTTGTGTCTCTATCTCTTTCAGTTCTGCTCTGATCTTGGTTATTTCTTGCTTTTTGCTAGGTTTTGAATTTGTTTGCTCTTGCTTCTCTAGTTCTTTTAATTGTAATGTTAGGGTGTCGATTTTAGATCTTTCCTGCTTTCTGTTGTGAACATTTAGTGCTGTAAATTTCCCTCTACACACTGCTTTAAATGTGTCCCAGAGATTCTGGTATGTTGTCTTTGTTCTCTTTGGTTTCAAAGAACATCTTTATTTCTGCCTTCATTTCGTATTTACCCAGTAGTCATTCAGGATCAGGTTGTTCAGTTTCCATGTAGTTGTGCAGTTTTGAGTGAGTTTCTTAATCCTGAGTTCTAATTTGATTGCACTGTTGTCTGAGAGAAAGTTTGTTGTGATTTCTTTTCTTTTGCATTTGCTGAGGAGTGCTTTACTTCCAACTTATGTGGTCAGTTTTGGAATAAGTGTGATGTGGTGCTGGGAAGAATCTATATTCTGTTGATTTGGGATGAAGAGTTCTGTAAATGTCTGTTAGGGCCACTTGGTGCAGAGCTGAGTTCAAGTCCTGGATATCCTTGTTAACCTTCTGTCTCATTGGTCTGTCTAATATTGACATTGGGGTGTTAAAGTCTCCCATTGTTATTGTGTGGGAGTTTAAGTCTCTTTCTAGGTCTCTAAGAATTTGCTTTATGAATCTGGGTGATCCTGTATTGGGTGCATATATATTTAGGATAGTTATCTCTTGTTGTTGAATTGATCCCTTTATCATTATATAATGGCCTTTGTTGTCTCTTTTGATGTTTGTTGGTTTAAAGTCTGTTTTATCAGAGACTAGGATTGCAACCTCTGATTTTTTTTATTTTCTATTTGCTTGGTAGATCTTCCTCCATCCCTTTATTTTGAGCCTATGTGAGTCTCTGCATGTGAGATGGGTCTCCTGAACACAGCACACTGATGGGTCTTGATTCTATCCGATTTGCCAGTCTGTGTCTTTTAATTGGGGCATTTAGCCCATTTACATTTAAGGTTAATATTGTTATGTGTGAATTTGATCCTGTCATTATGATGGTAGCTGGTTATTTGCCCATTAGTTGATGCAGTCTCTTCGTAGCATTGATGGTCTTTACACTTTGGCATGTTTTTGCAGTGGCTGGTACTAGCTGTTCCTTTCCATGTTTAGTGCTTCCTTCAGGAGCTCTTGTAAGGCAGGCCTGTTGGTGACAAAATCTCTCAGCATTTGCTTGTCTGTAAAGGATTTTATTTCTCCTTCACTTATGAAGCTTAGTTTGGCTGGATATGAAATTCTGGGTTGAAAATTCTTTTCTTTAAGAATGTTGAATATTGGCCCCCACTCTCTTCTGACTTGTTGAGTTTCTGCCGAGAGATCCACTGTTAGTCTGATGTTCTTCCCTTTGTGGGTAGCCCAACCATTCTCTCTGGCTGCCCTTAACGTTTATTCCTTCATTTCAACCTTAGTGAATCTGACAACTATGTGTCTTGGGGTTGCTCTTCTCGAGGAGTATCTTGTGGTGTCCTCTGTATTTCCTGAATTTGAATGTTGGCCTGTCTTGCTAGATTGGGGAAGTTCTCCTGTGTAATATCCTGAAGAGTGTTTTCCAACTTGGTTCCATTCTCCCCGTCACTTTCAGGTACACCAATCAAATGTAGATTTGGTCTTTTTCACATAGTCCCATATTTCTTGGAGGCTTTGTTCATTTCTTTTTCCTTTTTTTTCTCTAAACTTCTCCTCTCACTTTATTTCATTAATTTGATCTTCAATCACTGATATCCTTTCTTCCAGTTGATCAAATCAGTTATTGAAGCTGGTGCATGTGTCACGTAGTTCTTGTGCCATGGTTTTCAGCTCCATCAGGTAATTTAACGTCTTTTCTACAGTGTTTATTCTAGTTAACCATTCGTCTAATCTTTTTTCAAGGTTTTTAGCTTCATTGCGATGGGTTTGAACATCCTCCTTTAGCTCGGAGAAGTTTGTTATTACCAACCTTCTGAAGCCTACTTCTGTCAGCTTGTCAAACTCATTCTCCGTCCAGCTTTGTTCCATTGCTGGTGAGGAGCTGTGATCCTTTGGAGGAGAAGAGATGCTCTGGTTTTTAGAATTTTCAGCCTTCCTGCTCTGGTTTCTCCCCTTTTTTGTGGTTTTATCTATCTTTGGTCTTTGGTGCTGGTGACCTAAAGATGGGGTTTTGTTGTGGATGTCCCTTTTGTTGATGTTGATGCTATTCCTTTCTGTTTGTTAGTTTTCTTTCTAAGAGTCAGGTCCCTCAGCTGCAGGTCTGTTGGAGTTTGCCGGAGGTCCGCTCCAGACCCTGTTTGTCTGGGTATCACCAGCGGAGGCTGCAGAATAGCAAATATTGCAGAACAGGAAATATTGCTGCCTGATCTTTCCTCTGGAATCTTCATCCCAGAGAGGCACCCACCTGTATGAGGTGTCAGTCAGCCCGTACTGCGAGGTGTTGCCCAGTTAGTCTACATGGGGGTCAGGGACCCACTTGAGGAGGCAGTCTGTCCATTCTCAGAGCTCAAACACCATGCTGGGAGAACCACTGCTCTCTTCAGAGCTGTCAGACAGGGACGTTTAAGTCTGCAGAAGTTTCTGCCGCCTTTTGTTCAGCTATGCCCTGCCCCCAGAGGTGGGGTCTACAGAGGCAGCAGGCCTTGCAGACTTGCGGTGGGCTCCGCCCAGTTTGAGCTTCCCTGGCCACTTTGTTTACCTACTCAAGCCTCAGCAATGGTGGACACCCTTTCCCCTGCCAAGCTGCTGCCTCGCAGGTCGATCTCAGACTGCTGTGCTAGCAGTGAGCAAGGGTCTATGGGTGGGGGACCCACCAAGCCAGGTGTGGGATATAATCTCCTGGTGTGCCATTTGCTAAGACCGTTGGAAAAGCACAGTATTTGGGCAGAATTGTCCTGATTTTCCAGGTACAGCTTCCCTTGGCTAGGAAAGGGAAATCCCCCCACCCCTTGCACTTCCAGGGTGAGGGGATGCCTCACCCTGCTTCGGCTCACCCTCCGTGGGCCACACCCACTGTCCAACCAGTCCCAATGAGAGAAACCAGGTACCTCAGTTGGAAATGCAGAAATCACCGTCTTCTGCATCCATCATGCTGGGAGCTGCAGACCAGAGCTGTTCCTATTTGGCCATCTTGGAATGGAATCAGTATGGTTATATTATATTGGATCTTTGATTTCACTAGAAACTCCTTCAGGCTGTTAATGTTTTTCTAAGTTTCTGCTGTCAATCTTCTCATTTTACTTTCTACTTTGGCAGTTTCATCCATCTTTATGGCTTTGGTTTTGTTCCTATGACTGTGACTCCAAATCACATCTCAATCCCAGATCTCCAATCTGAACTTTTGCCTGATCTGCAACTTCACATATCTAATCGCCTGTTGGACAGCTCCACCTAGATGTTTTGCCAGTGAATTTATCAAAGTTCCTTCCTACCCTTGCCCTCACTCAAGCTAAGCTTTCTCCTGACTTTCCTGTTTCTGTTCAGGGCACTGCTATCTTTCCAAGTTTTAGGTACCAAGTCTTAAGTCCAGCTTTGACTCCTTTTCCTTTTCTTCATATGCCATCAGTTGTTCAGATTTGCCAATGAAATCTTTGTGTTACTTCTCTTCCCCATTCCCAGTGTCAACCCCAAGTGGTTCTCTGGATCTCTCCTAAGGAAAGTTTTCTTCATGTTTGTCTTTATCCTCTGGCTTTTCCTACCATGACATCTTTTAAAGTTGAAATATATTTTAGTCCAAAAATTAGTCTGGGAGGATATGATAAATTACACTAAATACTGGAGTTATGTGGAAGTCCGATTAATGGTCCCCATAGATATCTATATCCTAATCCCTAGAACCTATAAATATGTTAGCTTATATGGCAAGGGAGAATTAGTGTTGCAGTGGAATTAAGGTGATTATTCCAGAATATCTGTGTGCGTATAATGTAATCACAAGTATCCTTTAAATATGGCAGAGGTAGGTAGTAGAGGAGGTCAGAATCATTCCATATCAGAAGGACTAGACCAATCATTGCTGGCTTTGCACATGAAGTGTGGCCATATGTTAAGGAATACTGCAACCTCTAGAAACTAGAAAATGCAAGAAAATTTTCTCCTAGAGCCTCCAGAAGGAATGCAAGTCTGCCAAAACCTTGATTTTAGCACAGTAAAACCCATTTGGGACTTCTGATCTCCCAAGCTATAGGATAAACTTCTATTGTTTTAAGCCACTAAGTTTGGAGAAATTTGTTACAGCAGTCATAGGAAAGTAATGTAAGTGCTAGTGTCATAAAAGGAAGGAAGATATTCTCTAAACTGGTTAATTTTAGTAAAATTAGGAAACTTTAAAATGGACATATTCAAGGCAGATGTTAGAAAAATAAGAATAATTTGGGCTGGGCATGGTGGCTTACATCTGTAATCCCAGCACTTTTGGGAGCATGAAGTGGGTGGATCACCTGAGGTGAGGAGTTCGAGACCAGCCTGGCCAACATGGTGAAACCCTGTCTCTACTAAAAATGCAAAATTAGCCAGGCATGGTGGTGCATGCCTGTAATCCTAGGTACTTGGGAAGCTGAGGCAAGAGGATCACTTGAACCCGGGAGGCAGAGGTTGCAGTGAGCTGAGATTGTGCTATCGCACTCCAGCCTGGGCAACAAGAGCAAAACTCTGTCTCAAAAGAAAAAAAAGAAAGAAAAAAAATAAGAATAATTTGATTCATATAATAATTTATCAAAATTAGCTGCTAATATGTCACTGCTGAAGGTAATTAAAGGATGCCATATGAAATACACAAGAGATCCTTGATTCAGAGAATATTTCCAAATTTGTTGAGTGTCATATAGTTGGAAGGCAAATAAGCCTTTGTATCAAATTATTTGTGCTTTGTTTCCCTTACTAAAACAAAACTTACTGGAATGATGTATATGCCCATCAGAGTGTGTGAAATTCAATCAACATAGCTGCATTTAGAATTTGAATATCACTAGCTGTATCAGAAAGTTCACCTGTATAACCGGCTTCCCCTGGGGAGTACTGCCTTCCTATGTAATTTGATTGCCATATAGAATGAGAACCTGGCCTCTTGAAAACAAGGTATTGATCTGGTAAGAATCTACCTTATTCTTATTCATGAAAGCTGTTTTTAGTTGTAAGCATGTAAGGTTCTGAAAAATCACCCTATTTTAAGGGACTATTAACTAAGGTTTGGAGTGATGATTTTTAACCTAATTTGGCATCTAACTTTTTATAGATTGCCATATATTCAAGTTGTGTCATATTCTGCCAAAGTCATATCAGCCACAGAGAGGTCAAGAAGTTCTAGTCCATCACGTACTTGGGAGGCTGAGGTGGGTGGATTGTTTTATCCCAGGAAGTAGCAGCTGCAGTGAGTTGAGATTGAGCCATATCACTCCAGCCTGGGGAACAGAGTGAGATCCTGTCTCAAAGAAGGAGGAGGAGGAGGAGGAGGAGGAGGAGAAGAAGAAAAAGAAGAAGGAGGAGGAGGAGGAGGAGGAGGAGGAAGGAGGAGGACAAGGAGGAGGAGGGAGGAGGAGGACAAGGAGGAGGAGGGAGGAGGAGG